>NC_067398.1:383651271-383671271 GCF_016432865.1 Antechinus flavipes
AAAAATCTTTCTTATAGAAATCTTCTGTAAAAGCATTCAATATGCTCTCTATAAAACCAAAAATGTCTGGAATGAATTGTGATTGCCAGTAAGACCAAACAGATTCTGAGGCAGGTATAAACAGACTGAAAAGTGTCAATATCATAGCAGACACATTTATTAATAAGAAGCTACTACCTCATTTTGGGGAAACCAAGATAGAGTCTCTATATCCTTATCACAAATTATAATTGTAAGGTTCTTAGGGGAAGAACTGTCATTTTTTTTATCTTTTCATCTTCAATGCCTGCCCAGTACAGTGTCTAAAAGATATTACCCACTGACTATAATTTGTGACCTAAAATTTCAGCTCAATCCTAGGAATTTTTCAATCTAAAACTTTCTAAGCCATGTATCAGTATATCTTATAAGAATACCAGAATTTGGTTTATGTATTTTAAGGATCTTTGCTCCCATACAAACAATCAGACTAACAAGCCACCTGTATGTGTTTTATTTAAGCAAGTAAAAAATGTAAAATAGATAAGAAAGCCCTATGCTCTAATAAGCCCCATGACCTGTATAACCTTCCAGAATATATATTATTCTAAGTGCCCCTTTCCTGAATCTCATCACACTCCATAAGGAGAAAGAATTCAGGATAACTAAGGATACTAGAAGCTCCACCCTTTGATAGATATCTCCTTCTCTTGGGACCAACACAGTGTACTTGATTCACAATATCTATGAAAGGTTGGGTCTAGGCAGCTCCTCCATGTTGTGGTTTCTCAACAAACATTCTGTCTCTGTCTCTGTCTCAATTTCTGTGTGTGTGTCTGTCTGTTTACCTGTCTGTATCTTTCTTTTACTCTCTCTCTACCTCTGTATCTGTTTGTCTCTCTCTATATGTGTCTCTGTCTCCATCTCTATCTCTGTCACTTTATCTTTGTCTCTGTCACTTTTTGTCTCTGTCTCTATCACTCACTGTCTCTCCCTGCCTCTGTCTCTTTGCATGTTTCTCCCTGCTCCTTTGTCTCTGTCTCTGTCTCTCTCTTCCTCTCTGTTCCTCTCTGTGTCTCTGTCTCTGTGTCTTTGTCTCTCTTTGTCTCTGTGTCTCTGTATCTTTTTTCCTCTCCTAGTTCCAAGTGGCAGTCTCTTCAATTGCTCTTTTAAAGTTCAGTCTGAAGATAACTCCTTCTCTTCTCCCATATTTTTACTTAAAATAACTTTTTCTTTTTCAGTCCTTTCCCTTAAGAGAAACTTTTTTGGAGATTTCAATATCCTTTCCCTTAGGAGAACTTCTCTTTTTTTTCCTCCTGTGTTTCCATCAGGCATTGGTTTTTCTATACAAATGTTTCCTTGCTTACACCTGATTCTCTCCAGAGAATCAACTTCTTGACAATGTGCAGTCCCCACTGGCCCCTCACTGGATTTCTCTGGATGCCCTCTCTTCTTAAGGCCATACCCAAGGGTATAGCTCAGGTGTGTAAATATTCATTAGCTTGAATTAATGTCAAAACAAAGACCTCCAATAGATCTAAAAGAAATTGGAAGGAAGAATTTTAGCTTGTTTAGGAAATTCAGACATTATCTTGGAGATATGAGAAAGGAGGAACCTTTCTGGAACAGGCCTAAGCACACACCAAAATTTTTTTTAAACTTATTTTAATATATAAACCTATAAAAACAGTAATAGTCTCCAGAGATTAGAGCTTTATATTCATATTATTCAAACAGCAATTATTTTTCTTTTTAAAAAATTATATTTTATCTTGTCACATTAATCACTTCTCAAGAGACAGTTCCCCTATAATACTTCCCCACAAACAGAAACAGTTAAGCAAAACCAGCTTTAAAATGATTATATGTGACAGTGGATGTTACATTATTCTTTTATGGTTTACCATTTAACAGAAAGCTTCAGTAATCTGAAACTAATATTGCCCATTGGATTTAACTTGTAATTTGTTTCCTTTTTATGTTTTATTTATTTACATTATTGGAGTCATTGTGCATAATGTTCTCTTAGTTCTACTTACATCAATTCATACAAATTTACCCATATTTCTCTGTCATTTGTCATTCCTTATAGCACAAGAATATTCCATTATATTAATATACCACATTTTGTTCAGATTTTCTATAATTGTTTGACACATAATTTATTTCTAGTGGTTTGCTATTACAAATAGGCTGATATAAATTATGAAATGAGAGTAATATAAAGAAAGAGCATGAGTTGTCTTTAAAAAAAATAAAAGATACGACCTTCCCTTATGCTCTAATTTTCTGACGTGACTTTTATTCATATCATTTATCTATTTGGAATCCATTGTGATATTTGATATAAGAATTGATCTGACCCTATTTTCCATCAAACCATTTTCTAGTTTTCCTAGCTGGTCCTATTGAATAAAGTCTTTTCCCCAGTAGTTTATGTTTTGGGGTCTATCAGGCTCCAGAAATATTATATGTTTTTGCTGCCTTACTCTATTCCACTGATCTACTTTTCTTTTTTAATGACCAATACCAGATACTTTTGATAATTAATACTTCATAATATAATTTAAAATCTTATTATGCTAGGCCCCCTTCACTGCTACTTATCATACCTATAATTTTCATTGAAATCCACAGCTTTTTGTTCCTTCATTTGAATCTAGTTGTTATTTTGTCTAATTATATGAATATGCCCTTGATAATTTGGTACAGTAATAAATCAATAGAAAACTTTAAGTAATATCACTTTTATTATAATTTAAGTAATAACTCTGTAATTGCTTTTTTGTAAACATCTTTTAGTTGAATTTTAATAAATCCTGTAGATGTCTTAATAATTTACTGTTGCATAATATATGGATTTTATCATTATTTTAAAGAAATTTCTATTTAAAGGTTTTTCATTCCTTAAATGAGTACGTATTTTGTCCAAGAATTTTCTGATTCTATTTCTAAAACTGTGTTTTGTTATCAGTATGCTTATTCCCCTTGTAGTGGGTCATCCTTGCATTCTTGGTATAAATTCAGCATGGTCATAATTAATAACTTTTTGCATATATTTTGAAGTCTTTGTTGAATTTTGTTTTTAATTTTTTTCATTAATTTTATTCTTTTGTGATGTTGGTCTATAGTTTTTTCCTTTGCTTTATTTCTTCCTTATTTGTTTAACAAAATAATTTTTTTCCTCACAAAAGGAATTTGATAGAGTCTCTTATTTTCCTGTTTTTAAGGACAGTCTATGTAGCAGAGGTAATATTTTCTTTTAAAATATTTGGCGGGAGTCCAGGGAAGTAAGGAGAAGAAAATCAAAAGGCAAGGACTCACCTGAGCTCTACACAATTCCCCTTCAAACAACTTAAAATAATACTTCAAAATGAATTTGAAGTGGTAGAACCCACAAAAGTTTTGGATGAAAAATTTTTCCAACCACTTCAAGACAACTTAGAAGGGTAGCAAGAAAGGTCTATTGCACCCAAGGTAAGGGTGAAGAGTTAGAGTGGATAGTCTAATGCAGGCTATACCACAGTCAAGAAACAGGGCTGGGAGGCAGGTGAATGAGTAAAGACACCAGCAGCTTCTGGAGTTTCCAGCCCACAGGTGGTAAGGAGGTTAGACAACTGGTCAGATGGAAAATACAAGAGTCTCTTTGCTTGCACCCAATGCAAGACTATTGCATTACCTATACACAGATCCAGTCACAGTCCTGACTGGCAGCACCAGGACAAGGAAGAGTACTAGCACGCCAGAGTTTACATTCACAGGGAAAGAAGGACTCTGATCAGAGTTATGGATGGAAAAGAGTGTTTGTGATTGCTCACAGACCAGAGGACAGAGGCAGGAAAGCAGCGATCACACCCCTCATTAGATTATACTATTCTGGAAGAACTAAAAGCTTACAACCCCATCCTACTCCTCCTGCTCTCACCCAGAACTATTTCTGAGAACAAGAGTAAAAAGGCCTGAAACTGGAGATAATGCCCCCTCCACTCCTGATCAGAGTCTAACATAGAGTTAAAAGTCAAGAAATGGGCTGGAAAAAAAGAGCAAACAACAACAACAACAACAACAACAACAACAAAACAGTGACAGGGAAGATCAAAATACAAGTTTTAAAGAAGATAGTAAAGTAAAACTACTAAACCAAAGCCACCAAAAAAAAAAAAGTAAATTAGTCTCAGGCACACACACACACAAAAGAATTCCTAGAGGATGGGGAGAGGAAGAGGGAGAAAGAATTTAAAAATCAAACAAAAGAGGTAAGGAGGGGGAGGAATGAGAAAAGAAATGAGTATAAAGAAAATCATGATAAAAGAGTTAATGGCTTAGAAAAGGAAGCACAAAAAATACTGAAGAAAAATAATAACTTAAAAAACAGGATAGGCCAAATGGAAAAGGATATACAAAAATTCACTGAAGAAAACAACTCCTTAAAAAGTAAAATTGACCAAATGGAAAAAGAGGTACAAATGCTCAATGAAGAAAATAATTCCTTAAAAATTAGAATTGGGCAAGTAGAAACTAATGACTCCATGAAACATCAAGAAACAAAGAAAAATTTTAAAATATAGGAGAAAATGTAAAATATCTCATTGGAAAAATAACTGACCTGGAAATTAGGCCCAGGAGAGATAATTTAAGAATTATTGGACTATGATCCAAAAAAGAGCCAAGACATCATCTTTCAAGAAATTATCAAGTAAAACTACTCTGATATCACAAAACCAGAGGGTAAAATAGACATTGAAAGAATTTAATGATCACCTCCTGAAATAGATACCAAAATGAACACAGGAATATTACAATCAAATTCCTGAGCTTCCAGGTCAAGAAGAAAATATTGCAATCAGCCAACAATTTAAATACATGGAGTCACAGTCAGGATAACCCAAGACTTAGCAACTCCAAACATGAAAAGATCAGAGAAGACTTGGAATATGATATTCCCAAGGGCAGATGAGCTAAGTACACAACGGAGAATCACCTATGCAGCACAACTGAGTATAATCCTTCGGTGGTGGTGGTGGGGAATAGATATTTAATGAAATAGAGGACTTTCAAGCATTCCTAATGAAAACAACAGAGTTGAATAGAAACTTTGATATTCAAACAGAAGAATCAAGAGAAGTCTCAAAGGTAAACCAAAAAGAAAAATCATAAGAGACTCAAGAAATTTAAACTGTTTACTTTCCTATAAGGAAAGGTGATACTTATAACTCCTAAGAACATTCTCACTATTAGGGCAACTAGAAAGAGTATACATAGAGGACACAGGTGTAAAATGAATATGAAGAAATAATATCTAAAAAAATTTTAAATTAAGGGGTAAGAAAGATAAATTACTGGGAAAAGGGAAAAGAAAAAGTAAAATGAGGTAAATTATCTGATATAAAATAGGTGCAAAAGAGCTTTTACTACGGAGAAGAAGATGGAAGAAATGAGGGAATGTTTGTTCTCACTCTCATCAGAACTAGCTCAAAGAGGGAATATCAGACATGATCAGTTTGGTATAGAAATTTATCTTACCTACAAGAAAAGAGGAGAGAAAAAGGAAGGAGAGAAAGGGTAGAAAAATTGATAAATGAGAGGGTTGATTGGGGAAGATGATGTTGGGAAAAAATGCTTTTGATGATGGACAGGGTAAAAGGAGACAGAGTGAGCATGATAAAGAGTAGAAAAATAGGATGGAGGAAAAATGCACAATTGTCAATCATAACTGTACAAACAACTATATAACAGGTTTCTCTGAAAAAGATCTCATTTCTCACCTACGTAAAGAATTAAATATTATTTTAAAAAAAATAAGGGCTATCTCTAATTGATAAATAATCAAAGTATATAAACAGGCAGTATTCAGATAAAGTATTTAAAACTGTTTAATACACATGGAAAAAATGTTCTAAATCATTATTGATTAGGGAAATGTAAATTAAAATAACTTTAAGGTACCATTCCATTTCTATCAGATTGGCTAATATGACAGGAAGAGAAAATTACAAATCATACAAGGAATATAGGAAAATTGGAATACTTAAGAACTGTTTTTGGATTTGTGAATTGATTCAACCATTCTAGAGAGTAATTTGAAATTGTAACCAAAGGACTATAAAACCATGCATATCCTTTGACCCAGCAACACTACTACTAGACCTGTATCCAAAGAGATTCAAAACAAAAAACAAAGAAGGACCTATATGTATAAAAATATTTCTAGCAGCTCTATTAGTAGTTACAAAATTGAAGGGACATCCACCAATTGGGGAATAACTGAACAAGTGGTAGTATATAATTGTGATAGAATCTGAAAAACAGGATCTTAGAAAAATCTGGAAAAACTTACATGAACTGATGCAAAGTGAAATGAACAGAACCAAGACAATATTGTGCAGTTACAGCAATATTGTATGCTGATCAATTGTGAATGCCTTAGCTATATTTTAATACAACATAATTCCAAAAGATTTATGATGAAAAATGCTGCCCACGTACAGAAGACAAACTTATGAATTTGAAGATAGATTGAAGCATACTTTTTTCTTTTTCTTTTTTTATTTGTTGGCTTTTTTATGGGGAGGGGATGTTTTCTTTCACAATTTGACTAATTTGGAAATGTATTTTGCATGATTTCACATGTACAACCTACATCAAATTATTTGCCTTCTCAATGAGGGGGAAGAGGAGACAGACAGGGAGGGAGGGAATTTGAAACTCAAAATTTTTAAAAAGCACAATTTAGAAATTATTTTTACATGTAATTGGAAAAAAATAAATTAAAAAGAAAAATGTTTTATAACATTCTCTTGAAAATCCATTAGCATTAGTATTAGGGTTTTCCTTTCTCTTTCTTTGTACTTTTATCTGTGGCTTACTAACTTTGATTCCGAAGAATGGTTTTGTTATAATCCATTTTCTATTTGGGGGGATATTTTATATTTTTGAAGATGTTCACTGATTTCCATCACATTTTATTTCTTGCTGGCATATTTGAGAATAGCAATTTGCTTTACATCAAATCTATTCTTTTATGAACTTGCCTATTTCATTAAAAAAATTGACAATCTAATTGATCTCTTTCCCATTCTCTAAATTAGTTAATGCTTTATTAAGTTGGTCTTTTTAAAAAAGATGTTTGTGTTTTGTTTGTTTAGTAAGTTGTATTTTATTTGTTTGATTTTTAAAATTATTTCTTATTTAAGGATAAACAATCTGTTAATTTTCTATTTTTTCAATGTATTCTCATCAGTTCTCTTCTTATAATACTAATATTGTGTTTTCAAATAAATAACTAAATTCAGGACATTCTAATAATACTCTGTTCACTATCCACTGAAGATGTTGTGGGTTGGTAAGCCTTTTTTCTGTATTGAAAGAGCCAGGTTTTTTGTTAAAACCATCATCCACTGAGTAATGAAAGGGTCAGTAAAACTTTTCCCCTATGACAGAGAGCTACAATACTTTTTAGGTCACTTTTTAAAATTCCTATGGGTTATAGACATATATTTTGACTGAGATGCTATCTTAAGAAAAATAGCGCTTTCCCTTTCAGAGTAGGGAGTCAACTCTTTCAGCCAACTCTTTTAATCAATGGCTACAAAATACTTCCCACCAGCAAAGTTATACCAAAAGATAATAAAACCCCAGCTTAAAATCATGTCTCTTCTTTGAACTATATTTTCCTCTGATTCTCTCAGTTCTATTTTCATCTGACTCATGTTCAGAAACTTACTTTTCTAGGGAACCGTGAATAAGACAGATGACCCAAATATTATAATTATAATAGTAACAAGTCATTTGCCAAGAGCTTTATGGATCATAAGAATCTTTCCTTACAATTATCCAGCAAAGCCAGTTGTGCAAATATTGTTATTTCAGTTATGGTGGGGTCTAGATCTGAGATTTCATTAAGTTTTAGAAACTCTTGATATGGAAACCTTCATCAATCCAGATTAGCAATTTATCTTCAATGAATAAACTTGTAAGTTTGAGATTTTGTGTGATCACATAGCTAATATATTTAAGCAATAGGACTTGAACCCAATTCTTTCTGACCCCAAGATCCATCTACTATCCTCTATACTATGTTGTTTTCCATTCCCATTGTAAATTTTTACCAGACTACACCAGATAGTATAGGGAATTCTGGGTAAGAAACTTATTCTAGCAATGCATATTGAACACTTTGTCAAGAAAGTCACCTGGAACATTGAAAGGGAAAGTGACCTGTTTAGGATTACATAGCTAATACTGCATTCTAGAAAGGACTTGAATCTGTTCTTCTGATTCTGTGGCCAACTCTCTATCCACTCCATTATGATGCCCCTTCTTCCTTATTTTACAGATGAATGAAACTGAGGGTCAGAGAGGGGAAATGATTTGTCCACGATGTATACTTTTTTTTTAAGTTGTGGAGCCAGGATTAGAATATAGTTCTCTTGACTTCCAGTTTAGTATTCTTCATCCTTCTACACTGACAGGTGATTGTTCCCTGGTGATGAAGGGGAACGAAATAATTATTTTAGACTTCTATATGATGGTTTGGGTCATTTTAGTAGCACTACGGTATAATACTGAGAGAGGTCCTACATTATCTTGAGGACTCAGAAAGTGGATCAGAGGCTGGGGAGGATGGAGTCCATTGTGCTGCATGACCTACTAGTGATTAAATGGTGCAAATTAGATATCTTAATTCATTCATTTTCTAAATGAATTTCTTTCCCCATTTCTTTCCCCCTTATTTTGTCAATTCATATATTAGAAACCTACTGTCAGACCACTCAGCAGTATGCAAAACTTTGACTGGCGGACCTCATTTTGTTTTCAATAAAAGATAACATAAGAGATCATTAGAGTAACCGTGTCAGATTAAATGTATTTTCTTGTACCAAAGTCAAGTCCCTTCAGGAACTATTGCAATTTACTTTGTCTCACTGAGAACAATATTTCCCCAGAAGACCTCAACACAAAGGGCCATTACAAAACATAATTCATATTTTATATTTCAGCAGTGTTCAGCACAAATTACAAATGGAGGTTTTAGTGCAGTATTTATGCTCTGTTACCAACAAGATATGTATAAGTAATATGGGCCCCATAGCTCTCAGCTCTCTGCTTGTTACTGGTGCACTTAACCCCTGCAATTAAACACCAAAAACGTCATGACTCTTCTATGCAAGCTGAAATGTGCAGGAGGCATGAATCACTTATTCTTTTACTTATTTGGTAGAACTAAAGAGTGAATATAAAGTTAAGATAAATTAATGTACTTATTACTGAACCAAATTGTGATAATTTTGATTTGTACTTCTTATGGAAACTGGGGTGCTAAGCAAATTATTTAGTCCTCTTTTTGTTGGCTGTATGAGTTGAGAGAAGGGGAAAGATGAAAATGATACTGAGAGGATAGAATGAGCAAGACTTGATAATACTGAAGACAATTAGGGAGAGAAAAGTATCAAGGATGACTGAACTGACAATCCTGGATGATTGGAAGAATGGGAGAGTAGTGCCCTTGAGAGAAAGAAGGAAGTTTAGAAGATTTAGGTGGACTGGTAGAAATTCTCATTTAGGAGTACATCTTTCGTTTAAAATGCCTATAAGATGTCCAGGAAGATATATCTAGTAAACATAATATGCAATTGGTATGTACAAGAGAAACTAAGTCTCAATATATAGATTTCAGAGTCATCACCTCCAGGATCAAATACAAATCCTCTGTTTGGCTTTCAAAACTCTTCATAAATGGGGTCTTTTTAGGACTCCACCTTTTTAGTCTTCTTTAATATATCTTTCTCCCTGCCATGAATTCTTTCTGTAAGTGACATGGAGCTCTTTCCTGTTCCATTTCCTCATTTCTAAAATATATAGAGAATTGACTCAAATTTATAATAGTGCAAGCCATTCTCCAATTGATAAATAGTCAAAGGATATGAACAGACAATTTTCAGATGAAGAAATTGAAACTATTTCTAGTCATATGAAAAGGTGCTGCAAATCACTATTGATCAGAGAAATGTGAATTAAGACAACTCTGAGATACTATACATCTTTCAGATTGGCTAAGGTGACAGGAAAAAATAATGACAAATATTGGAGGAGATGTGGGAAAAGTAGGACACTGATACATTCATTGTTGGTGGAATTGTGAACAGATCCAACCATTCTGGAGAGCAGTTTGGAACTATGCTCAAAAAGTTATCAAACTGTGCATACCCTTTGACCCAGCAGTATTTCTTAATTTTTCAACATTGACCCTTGCAAAACCTTCTGTTCCAACTTTTCCCCTCTCCCCCCCCACCCCCTCTCCTAGCTGGCAGGTAGTCCAATACATTAAATATGTTAAAATATATGTTAAACCCAATATATGTATACATATTTATACAGTTATCTTTCTGTACAAGAAAAATCAAATCAAGAAGGAAGAAAAACAAACAAAAAACAAACAAACAAACAAAAAAAAAAACAAAATGCAAGCAAACAACAACAGAAATAGTGAGAATGCTTTGTTGTAGTCCACACTTAGTTCCCACTGTCCTCTCTGGGTGTAGATGGCTCTCTTCATCAGTGAACAAGTGGAACTGGTCTGAATCATCTCTTTGTTGAAGAGAACCATGTCCATCAGAATTGATTAGTCTTGTTGTTGCCACATATAATGATTTCCTGATTCTGTTCATTTCACTCAGTATCAGTTCATGTCTGTCCCAAAGAGATCTTAAAGGAAGGAAAGAGACTCAAAAGTGCAAAAGTGTTTGTGGCAGCCCTCTTTGTAGTGGTTAGAAACTGGAAACTGTGTGGATGCCCATCAGTTGGAGAATGGCGGAATAAATTATGGCATATGAATGTTATGGAATATTATTGTTCTATAAGAAATAACCAACAAGATGACTTCAGAGAGGCCTGGACAGACTTGAACTGATACTGAGTGAAATGAACAGAATCAGGAAATCATTATACGTGGCAACAAGAAGACTAATCAATTCTGATGGACATGGTTCTCTTCAACAAAGAGATGATTCAGACCAGTTCCACTTGTTCACTGATGAAGAGAGCCATCTACACCCAGAGAGGACAGTGGGAACTAAGTGTGGACTACAACAAAGCATTCTCACTATTTCTGTTGTTGTTTGCTTGCATTTTGTTTTTTGCAGTTTTTTCTTCCTTCTTGATTTGATTTTTCTTGTACAGAAAGATAACTGTATAAATATGTATACATATATTGGGTTTAACATATATTTTAACATATTTAATGTATTGGACTACCTGCCAGCTAGGAGAGGGGGTGGGGGAGAAGAGGGGAAAAGTTGGAACAGAAGGTTTTGCAAGGGTCAATGTTGAAAAATTATCCAAGCATATGCTTTGTAAATAAAAAGCTTTAATTAAGAGAAAGAAAGGAAGAAAGAAAAAAAGGAAAGAAGGAAGGAAGGGAGGAAGGAAGGAAGGAAGGAAGGAAGGAAGGAAGGAAGGAAGGAAGGAAGGAAGGAAGAAGGAAGGAAGGAAGGAAAGAAGGAAGAAAGAAAGAAAGAAAGAAAGAAAGAAAGAAAGAAAGAAAGAAAGAAAGAAAAGAAGGAAGGAAGGAAGGAAGGAAGGAAGAGAAAGAAAGAAAGAAAGAAAGAAAGAAAGAAAGAAGAGAGAGAGAAAGAGAGAGAGAGAGAGAGAGAGAGAGAGAGAGAGAGAGAAAAACCCATGTATGGAATTCTCTCCCTGCTCATCTTTGTCTCCTAGTTTCTCTGTCTTCAAGTCCCAACTGAAATTCCACTAATCCTATTCTAATCTTTCTGTTGACTTCTAATCTCACACCCCTTACCTTTCAGACACCTCAAATGGGTTGTTCAGTAGACATATTAAACTCAACATGTTCCAAATTGAACTCATTTTCTTTACCTCAGATTTCCTCCACCTCCTATTTCCCTGTTACTGGAAAAAGCAGTACCCATGCTCTCAAACCCTCAACCTCACAACCTAGGAGCCATCCTTAACTTACACCCTCTATATTCAATCTGTTGTCAAAGCTTGCCAATTTCATCTTTGCAATATCTCTCAGGTAGGCTACCTTCTCTCCTCTGATTCTTCCACTCTCAGTACAAATTCTTATCACTTTAAGGCCAAATTATTGCAATAACCTGGTGGGGTCTGCCTGCCTCCTCTGTCCTCACTCCAATCCATTTTCTATTTATCCACCAAAGTGATTTTCCTAAAGCACAAGTCCAATCACATTAACCACCTTAATTAGTACATTCTACTGGTTCCCCTATAATCTTCAGGAAAAAATGCAAAATTCTGTTTAGTATTCCAAGCCCTTCATCACATTTTTACCATTTCAACCTTCTTACACCTTACTTCCTGCCACATACTCCTCAAATCAGTAACTCTGGTCTCCTGTCTGTTTTACAAAGATGCTCTCAACTCCCAACTCAGGCATTTTCTCTGAGTACCATTTCTGGAGTGATCGCCCTCCTCATCTCCATTTCCTGACTTTCCTGGCTTCCTTCAAGTTTTAATAAAATCCCTTTTCCTTTAGGAAGCCGTTCCCAATTCTTCTTAATTTGAATGATTTCCCTCTGTTAATTATTTCCAATTTGTCTTGTAAACAGAGCATATACATTTAGAGTATATACATATGCATATCGGTATATATAACTTGTTTGAACATATCCATTTGCTTATTCTTTCCCACATTAAATTGTGAGCTCCTTAAGAGAAGGAACTCTTTTGCCTCTTTTTTATCTTTTTTATGCCTTTTTTTAAAAACCACAGTGCCTAGTACACAGTAGGTGCTTAATAAAAGTATATTAGTTTACTGGCCTACAGGAAGACTTTCCTAATCCATATTAATTCTGGTACCTTCTGCATTATTTCCTTCTTATCCCATTTATAATTTGTTTTGTACATGTTTGCCTGTTTTCAGGCATATTTTCTTTCTTTTTTCTCTCTTTCTTGTGTATATGTTTGCCTGTTTTCACCTTGATTCAATTGTGAGCTCCTTAAGGGCACAAGCTGTCTTTAACTTCTTTTTGTATGCCCAGCAAAGTGCCTAGTTCATAATGGGTAACTAATAAGTGCTTATTGACTGACTGATTAATTAGCTAAAGCACTGTGATGAGAAAGTAAAAGAGATTGAGCAATCAGACCCAAAGGAAGAACCAAGAGAACAGAGCTGAGGAATTATACTTGACTATCCCAGCCTTGCAGAGAATGCAACGAGGATGAGCACTGAAAAAAGTCATCAGATTCAATAGTTAAGAAATCTTTTATAATTCCCCAAAGAGTAGTTTCTATCTCTGTGTATCTCTCTGTGCCTCTCTGTCACTGTCTTTCCTGTTTTGCTACTTACAACTTTTGGATAAGGTTCACAGCATCAGTTCATGTATGATGCTCCAGTATAAATTTAAGCCTCAGAGAAAAGAAATCCAAACAATTATTAGGATTTTAACAATTCTAGAGTCAGAAGCCAGAATAGAAGAGATTTAATAGAGTCAATGGTTAAAAAAAAAAAGTATAGTCCATGAATGTAAATGATTCTTTTTAGTTTGTCTTTCCCATATTCCCTATATATATCTCCAAAATCCTCTACTTGGTAAATTTTTCTAAAAATTTCATTTTCTCCTTTTAAACAACTCTATGCATATGGTACTCAATGCACAAGTTCTCCAACCCCTTGGGAATCTGAATTCTCTCCAATAATGCAGATTGCAATGTATTTATAAATATATATCGAGAGAGGATTAAGTCCCAGGGAGTGTAAATGATCTTCTGTGGTCCCACAGCTAGCAGATTCAGAAGCAGTTGATGAAGCCTGTTGTTGAGTCATTTCAATTGTATCCAATACTTTGTTGACCCTATTTGTCAACACAAGGCAAGGATATGGCCCAGGGCTCTATTCACTGTGCCACCTAGCTGTCCTTTTCACGAGGTATATTAAAGCAGGAACCAGTGTTCAGCCTTGGCAGAAGAGGAAGAAAAATCTGAAAATCTCCAAAACATTTGGAAGGATGTGGTCATGACCACATTTATTCCTTATTCCCTTTTTTCTCTCTTTTCCTATCTCTTTGTAAATCCTTGCTGAATGTGCTCATCCATTCAAAATCCACATCCCTGGAATTCTAAGCATCAGGAGAAGAAAAGACAAAGCCATATTGAAGCTTCCACATCCCGATAATGTCTGGAGATAGCCTCTCTTAACAGCTGAATAAGGTCTCAGTGACTTAATGAGTATCTCCCAGGAATATTTGCATTTTAAAAGAGAATCCCAGAGAAGGCAATGCTTTATAAAAGGAAATGGATTGAAAATAATGGAATTTTCGGCATCAGCAGTTGGCCAATGGGAAAGATATTTTGAAGTAAAAGGTTTTGCAATGTGCCTCAGATAACACTATCAAGGCAACAACCCAATTCACCACTGTGTAAGGTCAGCTCCGGGCTGTATTACCATTTCAGAATGGAACATGCTGACTAGCACAGGGTCTCTAACCCCACTCTCTCTCTCCCTACACAAAGAAAGAGGGATGTTAGTCAATAAAGCTAATAGTTAATAATAACACTTTCAGAGAATAGAACAGTTTCCTGGCTTATCAGCACACGTTAGTATGTACACATTTAGCACAATGTTTTATACATATTAGGGACTCGCTGGATATTTAATCTTGGAAATTGTGGTCAAATAATGGCAAGAATGTTGCATTTAAGAGTCAGGAGATCTGGGTTCCTATTCCAATACTGACACTAAGCATGAGCAAGCCATTTACTTGCACTCAATGAGTATAAATTTCCTAATCTTTGAAAGAATAGTCACACCTGCATAGAGATGTTATAAAGTACTTTGTAAAAGTAGAATGCATTTCCTCTTCAACTCTACCACCAAGAACATTGTCTTATTTCCAAGATTCAGCTCAGTTCTATTTTACCTTTTCTGATTCTACTTCCTTTCCCCCCAACACTTAGTGCATCTCTCTCTCTCTCTCTCTCTCTCTCTCTCTCTCTCTCTCTCTCTCTCTCTCTCTCTCTCTCTCTCTCTCTCTCTCTCTCTCTCTCTCTCTCTCTCTCTCTCTCTCTCTCTCTCCTTGTTCCTCCCTCTCTTCTCTTTTTGTCTCTGCCTCGCAATTTCTATCTCTGTCTCTGTGTATGTCTCTCTGTGCCTCTCTGTCTTTGTCTCTATCACTGTCTTTCCTGTTTTGCTACTTACAACCTTTGGATAAGTAATTTTCCCTAAGTTTCCTTAACTATAAAATGAGTTAAACTAAATGATGTTTAAGATCCCTTCCTATTCTAAATATGATTGTGTTTATTGTTATTATTAAATAAATATGTCACATTTGTCCAAATATACACTGTACTGAAAACTAAAAACAAAGTGGTTGTGATTAGATTAATTAGAGTCATCTTTCATTTGCCATTAGCTGCTTTGCATGGTTCCTATGCCATTAACTTCCTTCAGGATAAACCTGAAATCATTTTGGCAAAAGATTCACTTTTGATATTCAATACCTCCTCAGCATATTCAGTTGCTTCTGCCTTCTGATTGGAGAATTGAAGGGCAGAGCAAAGAACTCTTCCTAATGCCTTCCCAAATAGAAGGCTCAAACTTTCCAAAGCTACTTTGATTTTGTTTTGGGAGAAAAAAATCTCCTTTCTGAGTTCATGTGGTAGACAATCACTTCAGATATATTTACCACAATGTAGTTAATTATAAAGGTTAAAAACCTGGATTTTATTAGTATACTCCAGTATAAATTTAAGCCTCAGAGAAAAGAAATCCAAACAATTATTAGGATTTTAACAAGACCGTTTATAGACAAAATTACATAAGAGTGACAGAAATAATTCTTCTCTGTACTGCAATCTTGTACATAAGGACATAAAAGTCAAAGAGAAGATAGATTCATAATCCCATGTTCCCTTCAATGTTATAAAAGTTGAACAAATTTACTTAAACAGAGTCATAATCTCATATGTAATGAACCTAGTTAAATGAACTATATATATATATATATATAAATTAAGTCAGGTTACAGATGAAAATACATCTAAAGGATTCACAAAGTGAAAAAAAATTATAGCAGAGAAAAGAACTGGAAACAAAATATATGGCCATCTATTAGCTAACGGCTAAACAAAATGTGGTACATAAATATAATGAAAAATTGCTTCTTTGGCTATTGTTAAGTTGTTGCAGTTATGTCTGCCTCTTGTGATGCTATTTGATGTTTTCTTTATATAGAAACAGTTCCTTCTGCAGCTCATCTTATGGATGAAGAGACTGAGTCAACATAGTTAAATGACCTACCCAGAATCACATAGTAGTAAGTGTCTGAGGTCAGATTTGAATCGAGGAAGATGAATCTTCTTAACTCCAGGCATAGCACTTTATCCACTGTGTCACCTAGCTGCCCCAATAAAACATGACTATACTGTAAGAAAGGATAAACATGATGATTAAAGGGAAACATGAAAAGAGCTGCATGAACCAGTATAGAGCGAAGCAGAAGTAGGAAAACAGTGAACAAACAGTGAAGGGACAAACACACAAAAATTAAAAGTTAATGTTGCAAAATTACAAAAAGCAAGAATCGTTGCAAAATTACAAAGAGCAAGAATCATTCCAAAG
The DNA here is from genome assembly GCF_016432865.1 of Antechinus flavipes. Classification (NCBI taxonomy): domain Eukaryota; kingdom Metazoa; phylum Chordata; class Mammalia; order Dasyuromorphia; family Dasyuridae; genus Antechinus; species Antechinus flavipes. Next base: position 383,667,845 of record NC_067398.1, read on the forward strand.
AAGAGCCATGTGACTTCACATAGTAGCTCTTTGCAGAAGCAGAAGGCCACAATATGGCATATTGCATATATTTTCAGATCTTTTTTAGCTATATTGATGTTATTTTTTTCATTTTTAAACTTTTTTGTCTTAAAATGTTTATTATGTGGGAATTCTCTCTGGCAGAGGGAAAGATCAGGATACTGGGAAAAATTATAAGGATGCAAAAAAAACCCCACAATGAAGTCATTTTAAAAAGAAAAATGTATTATAAAATATTGAACTAAATTGATAAATCAAAGAATTATCAAATTTAGAGTTAGAATGGATCTCAGGGAACATCTAGTCCAACCATATAAGGAAGGAATCCTCACTATAACATGCCTCAGTGAGTAATCCAGTCTCTGCCTGAGGATTTCCAGGGAGGAAGAACCCATCACCCATCAAGGCAACTCATTCTCTTTTTGGACAGCTTTAATGGTTAGGACATGCCTTCCTAATATTAAACCTGAATGTGCTTCATTGCAATTTCCATTCATTACTCTCAATTCTGCCTTCTGGGGCCAAAGAGAGCAAATCTAATCCCTCATCCCAAATAACAGCTTTCAGGTACCTGAAGACAACTGTTATGTTCCTTTGACTGTTCTTCTCCAAAAGGAAAGGAAGGGAGGAAGGAAGGAAGGAAGGAAGGAAGGAAGGAAGGAAGGAAGGAAGGAGGGAGGGAGGGAGGGAGGGAGGAAGGAAGGAAGGAAGGAAGGGAGGGAGGGAGGAAGGAAGGAAGGAAGGAAAGAAAGAAAGGAAGGAAGGAAGGAAGGAAGGAAGGAAAGAAGGAAGGGGGCAAGGGAGGGAGGAAAGGAGGGAGAGAGAGGAAGAGGAAGAAGAATTGGGAGGGAAAGACAGAGACAGGCAGAGAAAGAGATAGAGACGCAAAAACAGAGATACAGAGAGTGCTAACTGTATGACTTGGAAAAAAAAACTGCCACTTTATCAGCATGGGAGTTATTTCTAAATCAGCTATTTAATTTCAGTTAGATCACTGACCAAAACTAATATCAAATTAAAAGACAGGATAAAATTGAAGAGAGAACACTGTGAGTTGATATAAATTGCCTTAATTTCAGTTCTACTGATTTTACTTTTTATCAGTTCCAGTCTTCCTAAGTATCACTCAATTTCTAATTTTCATCATTTCTTATAGTATAATAAAATTCCTTATACTACAAAAAATATATATAGAATAATTGTTTAGTCATTTCCTAATTGGTGGACATTCATTTTGTTTCTAGTCCTTTGCTACTATAAGAAATGCTGCTATAAACATTTTGCATATGAGAAATTTCCATCTTTGACTTCATTGGGGATACATGGTTAGTAATAGTATTAGTGACATGCTCAGTTTAGTGACTTTGAGGACATTATTTCCAGAAGTGTTGGGTCAATTTATAACCCCACCAATAGTACATTATTGTCCATTTCTTTCTATAGGCTTTCTAGCATTGGTCATTTTTTTCCCTATCTTTTTTTTTTTTTTTTGCCAAAAAAAGGGGTGTGAGATGCAACTTCAGAACTGTTTTATTTTGCATTTCTCACATTATTAGTGATTTGGATCATTCTTTTGTATGATTGTTGACAGACTACACTTATGTTTTATAAAAGACTATTCTATTGGGCAAAGAGAGTCCCTGGAAAAAGGCAGTGATGTAAAAAAATCAAAGATCATCAATAAAACATTTTTAAAGGCTCTATTGAAGTATTGAATGAGACAGGCCTAAACTAAGAGTTCTAATGAAATCAGCAAGGACCATGTTAGGAATGATTACAAGTGAAGAGGAAACAACCAAGGATTATAGTAGATTGAAACTAGAGCAAGACTGGCAGTTTTCAAGGTACAAGACATGAGGAGCACAGTAAGGGTCATGTTTTAATATGATTTTTGATAAATATATATACTTTAATGCTTCAAAATTCTATTCTCTATAGCATACATTTTTATTGTGACAAAGCATCATATGGGCCACAGTGACTGTTCAAAGCCTTCAATAGACAAAACACATACTGCACACACTTTTAAAATCTTGACTGGAAGGCAAAAACACCTTGTTCAGACTCTGTTGGAAATCTACAAAGCTCAATTAGTACCAGACACCCATCTTATACTCCATTACATGTAGACCTAGAAGAAGACATGTATATAAAGCAATGACATTTGCCAACAATATGTAACTTTGGGGACTGAAGAAGGGAATACAGATTTACTGAACATAGATATAAAGTAATGAGGCAAGGAGTGAAGGAACAAGAAAAGGGAATACACCTACCCTAGCCATATGCTACCTAACAGGAAAAGGCTTTGGCAGCCCTGATGAAGCTAAGCCTCAAACCCTTGGCACAGGGCCCACAAGTACTAAAAAAATAAAATAAAACAAAAGATGACAAATGGTGAGATGTCTCAACTATCAATTTAAGGAAACAGTTGAAGCTAATGTGGGGCATAAGGGGGACCTTACTGACAAATGGGGCTTGCTGAGCTAGAAGCCATGCCTTAACAGAAGGCAATTTGAACCAAAAAAAAAAAAAAAAATGCACCATAGCACCTAATAGAGGTCAGATCAAGCACTGAAACAGAAAATTTTCAAAGCGAATAAAAAAAAGATTAGATGACCCAACCAAGTGAATGTGGTCTCTTCTTTCTCTAAACTCCCATGCTATTTTGTAAATTCCTGATGTTTGTTATATTTTTACTCACATTGCAGGGGTCCTCAAACTACGGCCCAAAGGCCAGATGCAGCAGCTGAGGACGATTATCCCCCTCACCCAGGACTATGAAGTTTCTTTATTTAAAGGCCCACAAAACAAAGGTTTTGTTTTTACTATAGTCTGGCTCTCCAACAGTCTGAGGGACAGTGAAGTGGCCCCCTATTTAAAAAGTTTGAGGACCTCTGTGAGTTACTTGCAACTGTTTTTATCTCCTCCTACGAAATTATAATCGACCAACCAGTCAACAAATACTAAGCCTACTATGTTCCAAGCACTTTGCTAGAAACTTCCTGTTGGGGAGAATTGTGTTTTATTCCTATCTTCTAGAATACAGCACCTTATACTTGGATATTCAGTCAGAAATATAATTAGTTAAGTAAAAGATACAATTAAAATTGTACATCCTGAGCCTAAATTATTGATACTTTTTCCTGCTGAGAAAATGACTTCTTTATCTGTCCCCGCCTCCCCCCCCCCCCATCTCTATCTCTATAAAGTTTTGTTCCACCTTGTGTCTAATTGTGGTATAAAATTCCATCAAAGGATTTGGGACCTGGGACATGTTTCCTAGGCTGTCCCCAATCCAACCATGATATATGTGTTGGGTTAAATATAAAGTTCTACAAAAGTAGGATTATTTCATTCTTTGTAATTGTATCCCTAGCATTTAGCACAGTGCTTAGCACATCAA
>NC_067398.1:383676271-383798771 GCF_016432865.1 Antechinus flavipes
ATATATGTAAGCACCACAGGCATATGCAGATCCATAAATGTTGGTCAATTAGTTATCCTTCCTTCTCAAAGAGGACCAAAATGACATCACTATGTCTGACTACTGAGCAGATCAAGAGCAAGCTCAAATGTGAACATTTATCAGAAAGATGTTTACTGGATTTCTTGTTGTCTATAAATTTGTGATTATTCCATCTACCAATAGTGAGTGATGAGACCTCCACCTGCTGCAGTAAGCAGATCAGAATTGTGTGAATCAACAGGTTTTTTGTTTTGTTTTCTTTTTGTTTACAGAGGCAATTGAGGTTAAGTGACTTGCCCAGGGTCACACAGCTAGGAAGTATTAAGTGTCTGAAGACGGATTTGAATTCAGATCCTCCTGATTTCAGAGCAGGTTTTCCACTGTGCCCTCTAGTTACCCCAATCAAAGAGTTTTAGTACTTTTTCTACCCCCTTCTTTACACCAAGAGGTGTTCTTTAAAAAGGCTATTCAGATACCCAGTAGACTTGAATCCAATGAGAAGACGATACTATGACCTGGGCTATCTGTGTGCAGGCTTGTGACTACATCTCTCAATATATCCTCACCTCTAACTTTGTCACTTGCCTCTTGCTGTAAGACTTTGAGAAAGGTAAAAATGATAAAATGATATGGATGATGTCTTTTGACTTGCACATAATTTGAATTTAAGTGAGGCAGAGTTGCACCAAGTCTATCCCAAAAATCTAGAAAGACTTACTTAAACTGATCCAAAATGAAGGGAACAGAATTAGAAGAACATTGAACACAGCAACAGCAATATTGTACCCATGAAGAACTATGAATAATTTAATCATTCTCAGCAATACAATGATCCAAGACAATCCCAAAGGACTAATGATAAAGGACTAATTATCCACCTCCAAGGAAAGAACTGGTATTATTTGAATATAGACTGAAGCATGCTAAAAAGAAAAAAATTAAATAAATAATCTATAGCAGTGCCTGACACATAATAGGTGTTAAATAAATGTTTATTCCTTTCCTACTTCAAAGACCAGCATTCTTAACTGTACCATTGTGCATTTCCTAGAGAAGCTGTAGTAATTTTCCATGTTTACTGCCATATTACTTTATATTTAATATTTGCTCTGATTCCCTGGCTTTCCCTAGTTGACTCTCCTAACCTAAGCATCTTACTGTCAGGAGGAAAGTTTCCTAGCAACTACTGCATCTCAATCTTCTTAGAGATAGTTCTTTCAGGCACCTATAACATAAGTTTAGCTGTGAAGTGATTCCCCTTTTTCCCATATACTTTCTAGTGTACCTTGATGTATCCAATCTTCCCCTTTGCCATTTTCAGCTTTATATAAAATCTCCATCTATATCTTTAACTTGCAGAGCCATTTGGGAAATACACTAATTCTTAGGGCAAGTAGAACTTCTATTACCATAAATAGGGAAAAGCTTTCAAAATAAACATCATTTTACAATATTTTACATAGGGCATTTACTTACTATGTATTTCATTTTCCTTAAAAGGCAGTAAAAGGCTTTAAAACTCACATTCTTGACACTCATGCTGACATAACCTGGCTGTTCTTATGAAAATATGTTTATCTGGAGTAGAGTACAACTTTATGGAACACTATTAAGATTAGTTATGAAACACAATTATTGCACATGGTCATTAAGTACCATATTATTTGAATTCTAAGTGTCTCCCTCATTTCCAAACACATTTTTCTTTCAGGCCTGAAGAGATTTCATTCTGCACATAAAGTGCTAACTCTTTACAAAATGTTATTTAAAAGGAAAAAAAAAAGAATAATCCCTTCTCTTATAGGGTTTGGCAACAGAATGAAATAAAACAGGTTCCAAATTAAATGTTTTACTGTGTTCAAGTCCATAACAAAAAAATTATTTTTGGCACCATAAATTTCAGTTATTTCACTGTTTTGTTAGACAAGGAAAATTTTCGCATTGGGTCTGATTTTTTAAAAGAGAAACCTAATCCAATGTAATTTGAAATTCATGAAATATTAAAGTTTCAAATGAAAGAATCAACAGCCATGTTCTTCAAGGCTATCCATGTCACTTTTGCTGATTTCACATTTGTCTAGTCTGCTGTACCCACATAGGGGTTATTTGATGAAAGTATAACGAATGAGTGCAAATAAAACAATGTATAAATGCAGTTGAAATCCAAGAGAGAACTGGATAAGGATCGTTGATGAGAACAAAGGTTGTAAATTGAATATTCCAAGGGAAAAAATAAAATTATTCAGCATCCACTGTACTTCTAGACAGGAAAAAGGAGAATGTCTGGTGAGCATGGACTTCTTGTTGCCAGGCTTGTCTGGAGAGCAGATTGTCTTTTCTGCTGCCAAACTAGAACAAATATTTTAGCCAAAAATGTCAGTAATTTCCTACTGAGGTTTAGAAAAAGTCATTTTCATATTAGCTAGCACTTTTTTGATAAAGGAAAATTAGCTTTAGGATAAGCTTCAGGCAGAGAGCCAAACCCTCTCTATATAACTACAATAGGTCTGATCAAGATAAGATATATGGATTTTTCCTATTGAGAGCCCATCACAATCCCAGTCCAGACAAAGGCATCAATGAATCAGATCCACTTTTACCATGTCACAAAGATAGAAGGCCATAGGGGTAACAAAAAATCCTAGATTGTAAACCAAGGAATCATCTTTGACCTTTCACTTTCATTAACACCCATATCCAATCCATTATGAAGTCTTATTGATTCTACTTCCTCTATATCATGCTCAGTCACCTCTTCTCTCTACTCATATCATAACCACCCTAGCCTGGGTCCTCATTAAGTCACATCTAGACAATTGAAATTATCTCTCAATTAATTTCTCTACATCCCATCTCTCTATCTCTTTTAATCCATTATGTACAACAGATGTACTCCACTTTCCACGATCTCTCTAGAGTGCCACCTAAATTAGATTAAAACATGATTGAAAAGTACTTAACAAAATAAATAAAAATGCAACAGAACACAGATAATGTTAATATATGGTTTTCTAAGTCAATATGAAAACAAGCAAGGACTTTTATGTATGGTTGAGTGGCTTCCTGTTTCTGTTTCAGTTTGATACCACTGTGGTGCTCAGCTCCCGTGGTGATATTCCTAAAGTACATGTCTAACTATGTTTTAAAATGCTTTAGCAACTCTCCTCTGCTTTTTGGCTAAAAAGCAAACTCATCTATTTGGCATTAATAGCCCTTTACAATCTGGCTCCAATCTTTTCCAGGCTAATCATATTTATTTTATTTTATATTTTAATCACATTAGCCTACTTGCTCATCTCCATGCAGGACATTTCACCTTCTGTCTCCCTGTCTTTGATGATTTTGTTCTCCATGTTTGGAAAGCTAGACTTTCTTATCCCCTCCACTTCTCAGATTCCTTTAGCCTGTTCAAGGCTGATCTCAAATGTTGTCTCTTTCAAGAAGCTTTTCCTGATTATCTGATTACTAACAATTACCTAATTATTAGTGCCTGTCACCATCACTGATTTTATACACGCACACACACACATATTCATACCTATCACACATACATATATAAACATACACTGGTATGATTTTTATTCATTCATGAACATGTAATCATAGAATGTTAAGAGCAAGGAATAGCTCACTTCTGTATTTGCTTCTCCAGTATCTACCACAGTGCCTAACACTTATAATCACTTAACTAATTCTTATTGATTGGCTGGATTTTGCATGTCCAGCATAGATTCATTTGGGCTTGTAGTTTGTTTAAATATATAGCTAGAATGCACTGACTCTTCTATTAATATAATAATCTTCTAGAGACAGTTATAAAGCCAGCCTGAAAGTTTAGAGAAGTCCAATGGCATTGACTGCTAAGAGGGCAGAAGCTTTAGCACTTCTTGATATAGAGAGCTCTTTTTGGAATCAGGGTCCAAGGCCAGATGAGAGGAACTCACTCATACAGCTAGCCATTTGGAGAGGGGTTAATGTTTCTTAGAAAAGACCCATGTTTAGTTTTGGTACAAATTCTCTACTATCAATGGTGGGGCCAGGGTAGAGGAGGAAAAGCCCAACTCAATCCAAAAAAAGTGGGGACACCTGTCTGTTCCACCATATGGGCAAAATGGACCACAAAGTCATAGCCCATTCAACATAGAGAATTATATGCACAAAATTATAGAATGCCTGTCAAGATTCCATGTCTTAAAAAATGAATTTCTAAATCTGCCAAAGAGAGAGATGCAGTTTGATGGAGTCAAAAGAGCACAGAATTAGGCATGGGGAGAGATCTGTATTTGAATCTCTTCTGTGATATTCTCTAGCTCTATGACAAATTGGCAGATTCCCTTTCTCTGATCCTCAATTTCATTATCTATAACAAGAAGATAATTCATGAAGTATTTGCCTCATAGAGTTTTTCAAGAATCAGATTATGTATATATAATCCCATAAATGTCTTGTGTTAGATTTCTGAAGTTTTTGTGATCATATTTAGTCTTGTTGAAAAATCTTTCTTTAATAGGGCAACTAAGTGGTACAGTGGATAGATCAGCCAGGACTAGAGTCAGGAAAGCTCCTCTTTGGGAGTTAAAATCCAGCTTTACTAAATATGTGATCCTGGGCAAGTTACTTAACCCTGTTTGCCTCAGTTCCCACATCCATAAAATAGGTTAGAGAAGGAAATTGCAAAGCATTCCTGTGTCTTTGCCAAGAAAAGTCTAAATGAGTCACAAAGTGTTTAGAGATGACTGAAACAATATAACAACTCATTTTCTTCAAAAAAAAATCATTAACAGATACAGTCTGCCTATGTTACCAACATAGCATAACACTCTAAAAGGCCACAATGTGTTTTACAAACATCATTTAATTTGCTCTTTGCAATAACTCAGTGAGGTACATGCCTCAGGTATTATTTTCCCCATTTGACAGAGGAGGAAATCGAGACTTTGTGAGGAGAGGTGACTTGTTCCTGTTCACACAGTTAGCAAATATCAGAGACAGGATTTGAACCCAACTCTTTCTAATATCAGCTCAACACTCTATCAACTGAATCAGGCTATCTTTAAAGAAACACATATGAGTAACTTCTCTTTTTAGCATAAAAGAAAACCTTTCAACTCTCACTGTCACTGCAGATTTAAATAACTAATACTGTATCTTCCCAGTATCAAGCTATTAGTAGCACCATTCATGAATATGCCCTAAATAAAATGTAAAAGTTGCAATAAGCATGATCACAATAGACTCTTTCCTTTACATCCAGCACTACAGAACCACAGGGTTTCTAGTTAACTCTGTCTGGTTCAGGCTCTACTGTCACAACAAATCAACAAAGAAGAAAAATATATTTTTCTTCCCTTTCTTTTATGCATGTCTCAGAGTCATATAATTACTTGGCTTAAGCCGTTCGAGGATAAAAACTAGGATGAGCTTTGTGTTCTGTGCATAAGACATTTACCAATAACTACACAAAACATGGCATTTTGTGGGCTCTTTTTGACACAGGAATGTTAGCTTTGAATTTTTAGAGGCTGCTGAGGTTCCTAGATAGGTACTGATTGTGGAAGACCCTGATTGGGAATATCTTCATAAACTCGAAGTTGTACCATGAAGATGATCAGGCTGACCAGGCAGAGAACAGGGCTACACAGTTGTCTTCTAGTGACTCTTATAGGACTCGTACCATAACGGACATGCCTTTAGAAACTGCCTTCAAAAATTTAATAAATTCAATATTGAATTATTAAATTAAAATTTAATAATTATTATGAATATATATTTATTAATTTATGAATTAATAACAATACTTTCATCAATGTTTTACTACTGATGAGGGTACTCCCTATAGTAATATACTGTACTCTTTCTATACCTTAGTACATTAATCCTTAATTTGAACTCAATGTGTTTTTTTTCATATTTTGATAACTTTATTTCCATGCCATGTAATTGTTTGCCTTTGTGATCTTATGCATTTTGTTTTGTGCATTTAAAAAGTTATTCTGAGAAAAGGTTCTCAGGTTTAACCAGATTGCTACAAGGATCCATGGCATAAAACAATAATAATAGCTATCACTTACATAGTACTTTAAGATTTACACATCTTATTATGTAATCTTATTTTATCCTCACAATAAACCTGGGGAGTAAGTACTAGTATTAGCCTCATTTTACAGATGAGGAAGCTGAGGCAGACAGAGGCTAAATGAATTGCCTCAGGCCATACAGACAGTAAGAATCTGAGGCCAGATTTGAAATCAAGTCTTCCAGATTCAGGTCCAAAACTCCATTTAGCTGCCCTTGCCTTAGCTTAGGATCTTCATGAATTGTTGTAGTCCTCAAAATTTATAACTGGTGGTAGTTTACTTTCTGGTATTGAACCTTGTCAAATTTAGTTAGACTGCTGCTTAAACAATGGGTATGTAGATGTGAAGCTTAAAGCCTCAGTTCTTTCATGGAGGAACTTTGGCACTTTGGAGAATTTTTAAAATGGGTATTCCCAACTTCTAAATTTTTGTGTCCAAAGAACCTATAATTTGCTCAATGCTGCCCAGCTCCAGATTTAACTGGGTTGATCCTTTGGCAGCCTATTCTCAAAGCCCTTTTACCTTTCACCTTTTGGGACATATGAAGGCTATCTGATGGCTGTTACAGCATTTAAGAACGCTGGGCCACCTCCACACTAAATCATAAGAGTAAGACTTTTAATAGAGAAGAAAGATGATAATAACAATGCACACTACCTACTTAAATACAGTGTAGAAAGCTGTTCTACCAAGTATTCATATAGTAGCTATTCACCAAGAATAAAAGCAAGGTACTTTCAGATTTCTGTATTGAAATACTTGGCACAGCAAGAGTCACAGGAAAGGAGAATCAAGTCTGGAGATCTCTAATCGTTAGCAAGTTTTTGCTTTGTTTTTTTTTTTTTTTTAATAGTGTGACTAAATTTATCTTAAATAAAACAAACTACCTTCAATAAAATATAATAACCTATGGGCCTAAAATCCACCACTACAATGTCATGACCTTCTAATTCACTTCATGGGGCTTCTGCTAATATAACAAATCAAGGAAAATCTCTAAACATCTTCCAGATACTGCCCTACTTTGGGCTTTTGAGAACCAACAGGAAAAAATCTAATGCCTTTTGAATAAAGCAGCCTTTTAAACACTTAAGAAGATCTTCCCCTCAAAAAGAAAAAAATCTATGCCTTCTTCAGGCTGAACATTCCTGGTTGCTTTAACCATTTGTCACATGAGATAGTTTGAGTGTCCCTCATCAACTATAGAACAGATGGAGAATGGAAATCTGTGCCTTTCTTCATTACTTTCCAAGTGAAGTTCTGTTTTTCTGGTATTATCCTTGTTTACCTTCTTCTGTGGAGAAACCATAAGGAACAGGAAAAACTGGAATTAAATCTCAAAAAGTAGACATCAGTGCCCCAAACTGGGGAAAAAATTATCTTTACTTTGTTAGTAAAACTAGCAGTCTATGCTTCCAGAATATAATTATTCCTTCCACATTGCAACTTTTTCTATGGAGGTTTCAATATATCATGAGTTGGCATAAGAAATTAAATGGGAATTTTTACAGAATCCACACATACCACATGAAGGAAGGCCAGCAGACAATATAGAAAAAGTTAGAAACTCAGAAATGCATAAATATATGTATATAATAATATTAACATATGTTTATCTTTTAATACCATAAATGTACCCACATTTTACAATAAGATATAGTAAATGCTCCATGAAAAAAATAAAAATATTCAGATTTCTTCTCTGGTACAGATGGACAAAAAGTTTTACATGGATTTTCCAGATTGTGAGGGTACCACACTTTTAATTCCCAAGTAGTGAAAAGGATAATCATAAAAATAAAACAAACAAACAAACAAATAAATCTTTTTTTTTTGATTCAGATATAGACTAGAAATAAAACTATTCACCACACTTGCTTGTTTTCTCCTCTTTACTGTCCCAGTTAATGGATTGTTATAGTACTGGGTATACAAAAGATTTACAAATATGCAATGGGTAATTAATTGCAAAAGTTGTCTCTGTTATGCCCAGTGCTACCCCCTCAATTTAGAAGGTAGCACCATGATACTAGCAATTTCCTTCTGAAATATTTCACATCTATTTCCTTACATCACTGAGTTTATTTCTTTTCGGTACAGGATAAAAGGAGTCATGGTCAGACAGTTCATGCAAAAATGGTGTGGACATTTTTGGATACTGCACTCTCAAGTTGAGTCATGATAACCAAAAAGCCTAAAGTGGTTTGAGTTGCATTTAAAGAGATCTAGTATATGCATGGCTAAGGAATGTGATACCTTTCATATTCTACCTTGACCAGAATACATCTGAATTATTATGTTCATATCTGGGTAGCACATTTTAGAAAAGACATTACAAAATTGAAGTATGTCCAGAAGAGAACCAGGATGGGAAGGGGGTTAGAACCCTTATTGTATGTGTCCATTGAAGAAACTGAGGGTATAAAGTCTTGACTAGAAGAAATTTAGGAGGGACATGATAGTTCTCTATATACACAAAAGGCCTCGAACTTATACTGCATATCCCTAAGGGAAGAATTAGGAGCAAGAGATTAAAGATTCAGGGAGCAGATTCGGACTCAACATATGGAAAACCTTGCAAGCAGATCTATCCCCCTTCCCCCCAAAAAAGTTATGGGCTTACCCAGAAAAGAGGGAGTTACCCTTGACTACTGCAGATTTCTTGAATGTCATACTAGTTCCTGCTCTAGTATACATTGGACTAACTCTTCTGAGATTCTGAGATCCCAGTTTTGAGATGCTTTAACTCTTGAGATTACAGCTTATCACCTTGCATATTAACAAAGCTGTTCTTTCTACCAGCATAGTTTTTTTGTGACCTACCTGTACCATCACCTCCAAAGCCAAATGATATTAAATCACAGTCACATCAATCTTTCAAAAGATGAATAAAAAGTGTCTCTGGTTATCTTCTCCCATCCTCTTATTGTTTTCCTGTCACAGGATAAGAAATGAGCAAGCAACATGGTCTCATCCAAAGAGTACCAAATTCAAAGATTTGCAATTCTAAAACTGCCATTTCCTAATGGTGGCAAAGCATTTCATTTCTCTGAGCCTGAGTTTGCTGACTTATAAAATGAGTATGTTGGACTAGATAATTTCTAAGATTCCTTCCAGTTCTATATCCTGATTAAAACACAACAACAACACAATTTTTGAAGTACTGTTGAAAGATACTTTCCTGAATGGTTATAAGATTAAGCAAAGACTGGCCCAGCATTCTAAAATGACTGTCTCATGCCCACTGCTCCACATGCATAGTTTCAAAGAGCTATTTTTCTCAGTGGTTGAAACTATCTCCTTCATCTTATCTCTCTCTCAGAGTCTGAGCCTGTAGCTCTTTTGTGCTCAAATCCCCATTGAAGCTTGTAAGAGTTACAAGCCATTGAAGATGGTGGAATTGGGCTCAAAATCTATGAGTTCTGTTATAATGAGAATGAATGAAGAAAATATACCCAAAGGAACCACTATGGGGAATGGAATACAAGAAAAATATACTCACTCTTTCCAACTGCAGGCTATTTAATTTAGGAAGACAACATTTATTTCTAAAAGTTTGAATGCTGCCTGCTAATCTATCTGGAGCAAGGGGAACTAGGAAAATTGGTCAGTCATAAAGACATAGTGTGTCCATAGAGGGCAGTCTTGGTATACTGAACACATAACACAATTCTAAAATTACATTTGTTCTCACAGTAGAAAAAAATATGCTATAAATTTGCCATTACAACAAAATCAACATCTTTTTTTATATTAACAATGTTGTATAGCCAATTATTTGTGTTTATATCATATATGTTTAGGTTTTTTTTCCCTCTCAGTACAAACAACCCTCCCTGTTTGCTTAGACAAAGCATATGTTAGTTTGAAATTAAATCACATAGCTAAAAAGTTGATGTTCTAATTGTCCCACATGACCAAACTGAAAGTAGGGAAAAGGGAGAAATAGTATCGCTAAGCTGGACATTTTATTTTTTCCAGAGAGGACAAAGAACACCTCCATCTGGGTTGGAAATGAAGCTAACATAGATTTTCATTACCTGCAAGACATGTTATCAAGGTATATTCATTTGAATTTTATGAGATCATAAGTTTAGAGCTGGAAGAGGTCCTTAGAAGTCATCTGTTTCAGAGCTTCTCAAACTTTTTCTACTTGTGATCCTTTTTTTTGCCTGAGAAATTTTTACATAACCCCAGGTTATGTAGGTATTATTAAGTAAGTATACAAATCAAACATTTGCTGATAATGGATCATAATTTCACAACCTCCATATTCAGTTACAAGATCCCATATGGGGTTGCAAACCACAGTTTAAGATGGGAGCTAGTCCAACTTTCCCATATTATAGGTGATCTAAGTAAAAACAAAGAGGGAAATGATTTGCTCAGGTAATAGATGCCAACTCTAGAATCTGAACTTAGTTGCTATAAGTTCTATATCTGTCCCGTGGTACTGTACCATCTCTTGCAAAAGACATTAATCTTTTGCCCAAAGATGGACAGTTCATCAGTTTTTACACTGGATGCTTACAACTAGGTAATATGGTAGGAAAAAGTCAGGAAAATCTGAATTAAAATCCTAAACTGCTTAACTTCTCTAAGTTTCTTTATATGCAAAATTAGGATAATAAAAGCATCAACTTCAAGGTTGTCATGATAAGTCAATGAAATAATATATGTAAAGCATTTTACAAACCTTAAAGCACTATGTAAATGCTGAAAAAATCTCTCTCTTTTTTTTTTGAAGATGTAGACAGAGAGAAACTATTTATCAAGTCAAACAGACTTTGATTATTATATGCAGTGATTGGAATACTACACAGTTAATTTTTAATCAAGTAGTTCTTAGATTATAAGAGTGTATTAGGCACTGAATGTGTTTAATATTTTACAGGAAGCTGAGTGTAAAGAAACAAATCACTCACCAGTGAAGAAAAGCAATATGCTACATGTTATTCCTCTCAGAATTCTCAAATCACCTGACCTTTCTCAAGCAGATCCCCATTATCCATTGTTTTCCCCAGACAAATGATTATTAAGAAGTAATATTTTAAATATATTTGATTTCCTTTTTGTAGTTTTTTATATCAAATAATAAACATTATATAGAATCTCCCCCATACTAGGTTCTAAGGATACAAAAACCAAAGATTGTGTGGTTCATAGGTAGGTCCTAACCTCAAAGAGTTTATATTCTATTGTCATATACATTTACAGAAATAAGTACCACTAGGTCCTGATTAGTGCAAATAAGGAATCCTGCACAGTGATCACACATATTCAGATTTTCACTGTTTAAAATTATAAATATATAAAATATGGTTATTGGCTTTCAGCCTACAGGAAATGTGTGGGGCCTATAGGATGTGCAGAGAGGACCAGCATCTCTGATGTGAGGGCTTGTCAAACCATTTTCAAGGCTGCTCAGTCATTGTTAGTATCCATCTGTCACCCAAATCTCATCTGTGGCTCCAGGTCATGGGCATAGCAAGCACTCACCAGTAAAAACTATTTCAGCAGATAGGCTAAAGCAGGTTGAGGGTAATTGATAAGTCTCAAACTCATCAGTGACTTAGGGGGATGTCTATCCCAAGCATATGATGACATCCCCCCAGTGGAATGGATGGATTGGCAATTGGTTCCAATGGGCCATAAGTGTGACAGAAGCAATTACTATGGAGCACTTAGAACTTAGTAAGATATTGAAAATACAAACATCATCGACTGTACCCCAAGTCATTAGCAATCATCTTTACTTTTGTCTTGCCACTGAACTTTGATGATTTTGAAAGAGTAAGACTGATAACTTTATGCAACTCTGCCACAATTAAATCCAGTTCATATGTAATCAAAACATTACTCATCACTCACTACTTTACTACTTTATTATTTAACTAATTTACTATTTTATTAGGTCACTATTTTATTTACCTTTTAGTACTATGGTAATGGGTGAGTGACATAGGTACACTGGATCCTGTAGTCACAAACCTGAACACAGGCAGCCCAGGTCATAGAGTTGTCTTCTAACTGGACTGAGGCAGCAGTGGGACTTGGAAGTACCTGGGTATCTGAGTAGCTTTTTTTAAAAGACTATACTGCTCACCTTCTGGGATAAAAAAGGGCCTAAAAATTGTCTGCTTCATTTAACCTACACTTAGCTTACTTACTATGGCAGGTAGGGATACTACTCTACAGTCAAAACATGCAAAAAAAAATGTACAAAATCTTTTGCAAAGATTATTCACCATTGGTACATGGAATGTGTGTATACACTTATGGAAAATAAGGACAAACAGTTCTTGTTGTGAGACAGTTCAGCAGATATTACATGTAAATAGCAGTCCTAAATGAAACAAAGCAAATGAAAGTTTACTGGATTCAAATCTAGATACAAGATTTTCTGTAGTGGCCAATGTGATGCTAGATTTTGCAATCAGCTCAAATCTAACCTATAAGCTTGTAAACTTATATATTAAACTGTAGTTTAATAGTTCAAATCCAGCCTCAAACATTTACTATCTGTATCACTCTAGGCAAATCATTTAACCTCTCCATTTCCTGATCTGTAAAATGGGAATAATAATAGCACTGACTTTCTAGGATGGTGATGATCAAATGAGATAATATGTGTAAAATGCTTACAGCAATGCCTGGCACATAGTAGGCACCATGTAAATATTAAATATTATTATTATTTCTCTCTCCTCTGTCCTTTCATTTCCATCTCTGCCAAAATGGTTGATAAACTTGGAAGGAGTAAGGAGGAAGGAGATGAGAGAAAGGGAAAGAAGAGAAGAGGAGTAGGAGAAAAGTACAAGTAAATATGGGGGAACAGTTAGTGGTCAGCAAATATGGGGGAAGAGTTAGTGGTCAGCATTTCCTACTGTTTCTGACAACCTGAGCAAGGTGGATAAAGGAAATAAAAGATAGGGGTATCTTCCAGTTTCTGAAATTTGGCCAGGGGACATAGGGGACACTACCTATAATTTAATCTAAGATGAGTTACTAAGTAGAAACATATGTTTTCTTGGATGCAATCTCATTACCAGTCTGACTTTTTGCTCTGAGAAACATTATTTTTAGCTAACTAAGGAAACTGAAATATTTTGTTAAAAAAAAAAAAACCCAACAATCTGTTACACTTAAAAAATAGCAAAAAAAAATCTTGTCCAATATCTGAAAAATGTGATAATTTATAAAGGCAGTTTTTATTTTTATTAAGACAGGAAAACAGAGGTGTTCTTTTGATTGGGACTAAGAGAAATTAATATAAAAGGTCCATTTTGTAAAAGTGGCAAAAAAAAATCAATTGAAATCAAACCTAATAAAAATGCAACTGACATCTGAACTCACAACTCAAATGTCAAGTGAATCTCTTCACTTACAATTTACATATAATTCCTATCAACATTTTATTTCATTTTCATTTTTCTCTCATACAAAATTTAAAAGCTGAATTACAAATATTCACTCCCTACATTAGTCCTTTAATTGATGACCAGAACATATAATATATGAAAGTAGAAAAACAAAAGTGATATATTTAATTATCTATTGTATGAGAAGGAAAAAAATGATAGTGATATCACTGATCAATCAATTGATCAACAAGTCTTTATTAAATGCCTACCATGTGACAGGGATTTTGTCAGGAGCTAGAGAAGGGGTCCTCAAACCATGGCCCACAGGCCAGATGCAGCAGCTGAGGATGTTTATCCCTCTCACCCAGGGCTATGAAGTTTCTTTATTTAAAGGCCCACAAAACAAAGTTTTTGTTTTTACTATAGTCCGGCCCTCCAACAGTCTGAGGGACAGTGAATGGCCCCCTATTTAAAAAGTTTGAGGACCCCTGAGAGATACAAAACCAAAAATGAATGAATGGTCCCTGACATCAAGGAGCTTATAGTCTATATTACTATTGTTGTGCCACAGTTCCCTTTTATTGTCCTGACTCAGTTTCCCTAATTTTCCCGAGCCAGTTTCCCTAAATTGTTTTGCCTCAGTTCCTAATTGTAATGCTCAATCCTGCAACATCAATCTTCCCTTTTAATCATCAGAATATTTCATAGGATAAAGATCTTATATCTTAGACATCATTAGAATATCAGGTACTTTTCTCCATCTCAATTAAGTAGAATATCAGGTGTCTCCTCCCCATTATGTCATCCCCATCCTAGATGCCTCCCCACATTATGTCATCGTTCTTGTTACCTTACAAAAGAGTCCTACATTCGTTGCTGGATTCTTGGAGATCAAAGTCTCATTCAGCCCTGGGACCAAATCATGGATCCATTTGGTCCCAGTAAATCTCTCCCTTTCAAATAAAACATTAAAAACTCTAATCTCTATCTTGCCTCAGTTTCTCCTGCATTACATTACATTCTTCCACAATGCAAATAGCAACCCTTCCACACCTCTATATTTAGTTTTATGTATTATCATAGTCAGAAACATTCATTAACTTTCAGTCAACGAAATTTAGCCAGGCTGGCTCTCAGATTTGTTACTGGCTTGTTACTGGCTTGTATTGGAAACTTTTCCAACTTGAAGGTATGCTCCCAGGTATAACTGAAGGTCCCATCTTCACATCAAAATAAGTCAGAAAACCTTAATGTAATATAGCTGTAGATAAGTAGAAATAGATGTAAAAAATTAAGAGGCAGAAAATTCCCTGGATTCAGAAGACCTAGGTTTAAGTCCCAGCTCTGAAAGTAACTAGACCTGTACTAATAATTTAATTTCTATAAGCAGAGATTAAATTAATTAAAAATCATCATTTCTTTCCTCTTTTATAAAATGGGAATAATAATGCTTGCACCTTGAAAGATTCTCTTTTGCTATTACTGTATCTCCAGTGCTTAGTATAGTGCCCAGCATATGGTAGGCGCTTAAAAAAAGCTAATTGACTATTTGATTATCTACCTCATAGTGATGACATCTTGGGTAACTAGGTGGGGTTGACAAAGATTGATGTACTGATCAGATTACTCCTTCAGGATCAACTCAACCTTACAGTCCCACCCCTGTGGAGGTGTTGAGTAATCCCACTTTCAAGTTATAGCAAATCCCTAAGGTTAAATTTCCTCTATAAATCTGTCCATGGCTCATGCTACCTTTGCTGAATCCTTTTTGAGTCAGCCTGCCATGGCCTTCTGCTTCTTGGTGTCTTTCTTCTCAGTCCTCCCTCATGCCTCATGGTACCTTTCTCCTTGTTACAACTAACTCTTTTAGTGTACTAAATTCTTTTTAGGATTTAGCCTGGTACTACTACCTCATGGGATATTTTCTTTCTCCTGGCTAATTGTGAGGTCCACTGGGGAACTTGTTTTTCCCATTGTTAATTGTTAAAACCCATTTCTTTGCTAACTATATGTTCTCCCAACTTTATTTCATATTTACCATTCCTAGTGTCTATTGTATCTCTTCATTTTATTTGTAACCTCTTCTCATAAATAAAGCTACCTTTTGCCATAGAGAAGGGCCATGGTGAATTCATCATATGAGTAAACCCCAACATTTGGTGCTAAACCCCAATATTTGATGCCAATTGCTTTCCTCAGACTCATCATTTGGTATGCTGAATCTTAATAACATCATTAGGACTTATAAAGAAATTAATTTTTAAAACTTGAAGCATCATTTTAAGCAACTGTTATTTCTTCAACACTTTATTAATATCACCTTGAAGAATTTAAAGTAAGAATGTCAGGAAGATGAAAGGTGATTAACAAGAGAATTTACCAAACCTAGAAGGTATGTAAAGTGAATTGGGACTGAAATGCAGGACTTGAAAGATCTAATTAATGAAACCAATTCTATAAAGCTGCTATTGTCTTTGCAATTGAGGACAAGTCAGGGAATTTTATGAGAAATAGATAATGATAGTGAGTGGTTATAGTTGTAAGTCAAAGCATTGGAGTTACCTCAAAATTAATGGGTCATCATAAGACCAGGTACAGAAAACAGTGTGGTATGTTAGTTATCGGGATGATCTAGGAGTCAAGAAAATCTGGATTAAAATCTTGCCTCTGACACATACTGGTTCTGATACCTTGGGGAAATCACTATGCTCCAAGGAATTCTATAAAACTATTCCTTATAGTTCAGTCATTCTCAATTCTTTATTGACCCCATTTGTGATATGCATTGTGCTAAATACTGGGAATATAAGCAGAAAGAAAGACAATTCCTACCCTCAGAGAGTTTATACTCTAATGGGGGAAAAAAAAACAATACATAAAAGGGAGCTAGAAAAGAAGCTTAAGTTATCCATGTATTTCCTTCATGGTAGAGAAAGTCCAGAGTGCAGCCAGGAGAAGAATAAAGCATGATTGACCTGATTACTTTCCTTAAATGGAAATTCCATGAGGAGCTATTCAATTGGGAGAGGAGAATATTTCCAAAGTGTGAATTACAGGGCTGGAGTCAGTTTCTAGCATAAAGAAATTCGGAGGATCCAGAAGAAAAAATCTAGAGCAAAAGTCCCAGAAAAGTTAAGTGATTTGCCCAATTGTGACAGATGTATTAAGCAATAGTGTGGGGATTTGAATCCAGGTCCTTTGATGCCACATTTCCTTGTATTGGTACTATTTTTCTATATGATCAAGGTCATTAGAAAAGCTATAGAGGCAGATTAAAAAGGGATAATTGTGTTTTAGTCATGTTGAGTCTGAGAAGATGATGATATATTCATTTAGAGATGTTCTGACGACTATAAAAGAAACAATCTAATACGATCCAACTAGATTGAGTGAATGACACTATTTGCCAAAAATTATGCTTAGCATTAAACATACACATACAGAAGCAAAGATAATTATGATGTTCTAATGGGGAAGACAACACACATAGGTGAGTGATGAGGGGCACTTTGGTGAATAGGATCACAGGATGGTGATCAGTGGCAGTTAATTAATTTGATCATGGTTCTTAATTGCAAAGAGGAGTCATTTAAGCATCTGCTATTATCAGGTACTGCGCTAAGATACAAAGAAACAGTGCGTGCATTCAAGAAGTTACATTATGTTAGAATCATCTATTTCGCCACATAACCTTCTTACAAATGAGGAAACTGAGACTCAGAAACATTGAATGATTTGTTCAAAGTCACATAGCTCACAAAAGGTAAAGTAGAGATTCCAACTCAGATCTTTGAACTCTAATCCAAAGAACTTTTTTTCTACTTTTCCAAGGAAATATGGGCATCATGGGGCACTTTTGATTTCCAGAAGAAGTTTTGAGCTTACAAGTATATAAACCAACTAAAGGCTACTCTTAGACTGAGCACTCAGATTTACAGAATACTAACAGAATAAAACTGGAAGAGTAAGAGAGAGATTCGGGCAATGATATGGGAATAGTGATAGAAGAAATTGTAAAGGTAGGTAATCATAGTAAGAAAGTATATCTATAGGCAATAGACTAGAAGGCCTGAGACACAATCTTGAGGGCAGAGGAATAAGAAAGCATCAGTTGAAGAATAATTGTTTAGAACAAAGATTTTATAAACCCATGCTCAGTAAAAATATCCAAGATGAAAGAGTGATAGACTGTATTAAATGCTTCAGAATTGTAAAACACACACAGTAGAGAACCCTTTGATAGAGTGATGAGGGAGGAACATAATGATGGAGATTTGGTGAAAGATTAGTATGTTCACTTGCAGCAGACAAACCTTTGGTCCCAGGGTGAAAAATATAGTCTGGTAAAGAATATAAATCCAGCAGTTTTGCATCTTCTAACAGTTACTTGCAGAACAACAATTGGCCCTGGAAAACAAAGGTCTTTTTGATAAATTGAAAATAATGTCTGTAGGTTGGGAGAGGAGATTTTTCCCCCTAATCTTTTTAAATTATTCTTTCCATCTTCATGGAAACAGAATCACAGACTAGGAAAAGATTTTAATATCCATGCAATTTAACCCACACCCAGAAGTGGTCATCCAACCTCTGCTTGAAGAGGTTGAATCAGGAGGATTTCAGCATCTCTGGAGGAAGGCCATTCAACTTTTGGATGGTTCTAATTGGTTAGGAAGTTTCTTGTTACATCAAATCTCTGTCTCTTTGTAGTTTTTACCCATTGCTCCTAGTTCTACTCTCAGAGGCAAATAGAAAAAAAAACCTTTCTTCTACAAGAAAACCATTCATGTACTTAAAAACAACCATCATGGCTTTTTTGAGTGTTATGTCAGGCTACAAGTCCCCAGGTCTTATCACATAGACATGCCTAGTGGTATGGAGTGAAAGTCCATCCCCTTACTGGCTGTTCTCTGGATACTCTCCAAACTATGGGACCAGAAGTGAACACAATATTCCAGATGTGATATGACTGGTGCTGAGCACACAGGAAGATCATCACCCTCTTATTCTGGGAAGTAATAGCTCTCTTCAACAGCTCAAGGTCATGTTACCTTATTCAGCTGCCACATCACATTGCTGACTCATACTCAGCTTTTTAGCAGGAAAATATTGGGAGTTATGTGTAGAGTAATGGATTGTGATTTTTTTTGCTTGTTTCTATTTTTCTCTAATTCTTGAGGCATATAATCTTATTTCTGTAACAAAGTCAGGGAGTTGAAATCCTGGATCCACTTTAATCCTTACATCACTTGAATGATTTCCTGTTTCTTTGGCCCAGGCATCCTCACATGGCCAAAGCCAAAGGCAAGAAAATCTTTAATGCTTCAGAGAGAAGGATAAAGAGGAGCAGAAAACCCATACTCTTCGGATTTTATTCAGCAAGGAAAGACTCTGTTACCTCCTGAGATGAGTAAAACCTCTTATTTCTCCAGAGACAAATAGCTGGATATTATTAAATTATATTGCTGTGCTTTCTTTTTTTCTATAAATAATTAAATGGTTTCTTGATGCGTTTTTTTTTTAACATCACTGTCACTTCCCAGTAACTTACCACCATCATCACTACCACTACTGCTGCCATAAAAATCTTTCCTTGCAGCAAAGCTTAGCTAAGCTCACAAATCAACACATTGGCCATATCTAGTAAGGTATGCTTTGTTTCATATCTAGATGGTCTAACAAATGTCCATTGAGGTGTTGTTGTTCAGTCCTGTCTGACTCTTTGTGATCCCATTTGGGGTTCTTTGGAAAAAATACTAGAATGGTTTGCCATTTCCTTCTTCAGCTCCTACAGATGAAGAAACTAAGGCAAAACAAGATTTACCCAGGCTCACACACCTCCTAAGTATCACAGGTTGGATTTGATTTCAGATCTTCCTGACTCCAAGCCCTACTCTATCACAGAACTGCCCCTTTAAATATTTCACTGAGAGTATAGAGTTATATTCTAATAGTTTTCTGGTCACAATAAATCACTGTATGACTCAGGCCTCTGATGTCTTTCAATGTTATTTTCCTTTTCATTTTTTTGGTCATTGTGTAAATTGTCCTTATAATTCTGTTCAATTTATTCAACCTCATTTTATATAAATCTTCCCACATTTTTCTAAATTCTTCTATTCATTGTATCTTATAAGGCAATTAGTAGAGGGCAGGGGGAAAGGAAGACAAGAGAAACAGTATTCATTAAGTGTCTGCTAGTTGCCAGGCATAGTGCTAAGTGTTTTATACATTTATCTCATTTGATCCTCACAACTCTAAAAGGTAGTTATTATTACAATTCTCATTTCATAGTTGAGGAAACTGTGACAGGCAGAGGTCATGTCACACAGCTAGTGTATGAAGTCAAATTTGAACTCAGGTATTTCCAATTCCAGGTACTGTGATATACCATGGCTTTTTAAACGTTTTCCCCTCGCAATCCTTTTTCACCCAAGACATTTTTGCATGACCCTGGTATATAGGCATATAAAATAGGAATACAAATCAAACATTTACTAATAATAAATCATAAAGACACTTATTTTAAAACAGTTCTTTGGTATGCATATAATTTTACCATTTATGAAAGATGAAAGCAAACTTGCATCCTAATAAGATAGATGTGCTTATTTATTTTTGCATAAAGAATTAAATCTTGGCAGAATATTTGATATCTTTTTACTGTTGCCAAATTTTTCATGACTTCCACATTCAGTATGGGGTCATGTTTAAAAGCTTTGATCTATATCACATTTTGTCCTATAATTACTCAAACCATTGGCCCTCATGTTGCTTCCAGTTCTTTGCTCCACAGAAAAAGTTGCTACAAATATTTTGATATATATAAGATATTCTTTCCTTTGCCATCTTTAGGATTTATGGCAAGAAGTTGTATCATTGGACCAAATAGAATATATATAATATAATGCCAAATTGCTTTACCAAGCAACTGAACCAATTTATATCTCTTTATTGCCTGTCTTCTCACAAACTCTCCAACATTTAACATTTTCTTTTTTTATCTTTACAAATCTCATGGTTGTTAGACAAAATCTCAGAGTTGTCTTAATTTCCATTACTCTTATTATTGTAGTAGCTTGGAGCATTCACTTATGTGTTAGTCAAATTACTTCGGACAAGAAACAATTTTAATATGGTTTCATTTTATGACAAAACAACTATGTATGTGCTTCTAGCAATGCAGTGCTGTTTCAGAAGTCTGACTTGGATCAAATGAAACCAAATTGTGCTAGTTTTTCTATCTTTATATAGTTGACAGTCAAGTGCTGGATTTTATGGAAATGTGTTTCATGGCTTTCTTGTTTTTTTTTTTTTTTTCTGATTCTTTGGCTACAAATGGATTTAATACTAAGGAAACACACAAAGGTTGTAGCTCCCAAAGAGACATTGCAATACCCACTGGGATTGGAAAAGTAAGTGTTTTAAAGATTACTCAAGCCCACAATGAGATAAGGAACAGTTATACTGAAGCACAAAAAAAAAAAAAAAAAAAAGCACAATCAAAAACAAACAAAAAAAATCAAGAATTAAAAAACTACTATAAAAAAAGCCTAATTATTTTTTAGGAGGAAAAAATAACTAATAACAAATGAATCAGTTAAAAAAATTCAATGCTAACTTTTGGTATTAAAAAGAAAATGCTACTATACTTGTTATGGACAAAAGATTGTAAAGACTATAGTACTGAAAGATAGAAAAAGGTAATTTTTGTTTTACTGATGAAATTTGAATTTTTCACTCAAAGCTATTGTGAAATCATTGTGAGAAATTCAGATAAATCTTTAAGGTCTGGGCATACTTATCAGACTATAAAACACTCAGTTCCCAAAAAGTTGCTTGAGGAATTTTTTTTTTTTTTTACTTCCAGTGAACCTAGAAGTCTTTTTTCCCCTCTGAGGGAATGATGAAACCTATTAAATATATTTATATACTAAGAAGCAGAATTGCTCCTGAATCTCCGAAATCCCTAAATGTAGATGGTAGTAATAGTGACTTTTTATCATGGCTATTGGCCTAGAAACTTGCTTGATTTAACTCCATTGAAAATTAGTGATCTATAATAAAAGCTGGACTTGAAAAAACAGACTGTTCACCAAAGGCACAAGTTTAATACCCAATATGCTCAATGTGAGATTTTATGTTGATGATGTAATATACCCCTCCTTGAGAGGTTAACTAGCCCAAAACCCATTCACATTGACAGATTGGAACCCCAAAGAGGTATTTTTTCATTACTTTCTAGTGGCAAATCTAAGACCTGACCTGTGTGTTTTTCCTTTACAATCAACCAGTAATATCAATTCTTTAGCAAAGATATTCATTCAAATATTTATTCAAATAATGTAACAAGAGAATTATAAATGTTTTCTCCCAATACTATAGGCACCCTCTCCCATAAATGAACATATAGCCTGTAGGAAGGAGAATGAGTATGAACAGAAGTAGGACACTACATTAAAGTACAGTGGCACCCTTGGTCAACGCAATTCATAACTTCCAAACTGCAGGATCTCAATGTCCTTTTTTCCCCCAAAAGGTTCTCAGGAAGATTGCTGCTTCTGTCATGAATAACGTGGTCTGCTGCTCACCTAGGCTAGTTCCTCATAGTGTACAGCATTTCCACTGGATAGATTGCATCTCAGCTGGGCTTGCTCCTTATAGGGCATCATGTCTCAGCTGGATGGATAAATCCACTGCTGGGCTGAATCAAGCGGGTCACTCATCTACAACTCTGGCTCCTCACTGAGCTTGGCTGCTGCTGGACTAGACTGGGAGGCTGCTCAGCTGTTGGACTGTGGCTGCCAGATGGGGCCAGTCAAGCTGCTTTACTACTAGCAGAATAGTTTCCCCTGGGGCCAGACAGGATACTAGAATCTGTGGAAATGTAGCTGGAATCTTAGGTGAAAAGCTATCATTTCAGGCATTAGAGAAGGGTTCCTATTTGAGCTGGCCCTTTAAGACTTAATGGCATTTGAAAAGAAGAAAATGAACAAATCAGGGGAGTGTGTTCCAAATGGGAAGAATAGTATAAGCAAAGAGGCAGGATATCTCTGAACCTATAAACATCCAAACAAAGAACTCCTGAAAGGGGGAGTTCTGAAAGAGCAGAGTTAGGATCAGTAGCCAGCAGAGATTTTTGATGTGATGGCGACAAAAACTTTTGTATTTTGGGGAAAAAAGCCTTACCTCAATCAGGGACAATCTGTAAATTTCCCTAAGCAGGACTAACATGAGGTGTGCAGATGGAAGTAAAAACACCTGCCTGGAGTCTGGTGTTCAGGAGAAGAGAAAAAATCCATCTAACAGGATATTCCTTACACAGGTAGATACCAACAAACATTATCATTAGACACAGAGAGAATTATTTTCATATGAGATTTTGTAAGTCCTCTTTTTTTCTCAGAGTAATGAGTTCCTGCTTTATTATGTGGACACGTTAATAAGAGCTAACATTTGTTTAGCGCATTAATGTCTGCAAAGTGCTTCACATATGCTCATTTGATCTTCACAACAATCTTTGGGGTAGGTGCTATCAATAGCCTCATTTTACAGATGAGAAAACTGAGACTAAAAGAAGGCAAGTGACATTGACAAAGGTATTCTTTGGAAAGGTCATGCTGTTCTGGGTTAGGTCTAGGGGTCCTCAAACTACGGCCTGTGGGCCAGATGCAGCAGCTGAGGACGATTATCCCCCTCACCCAGGGCTATGAAGTTTCTTTATTTAAAGGCCCACAAAACAAAGTTTTTGTTTTTACTATAGTCCAGCCCTCCAACAGTCTGAGGGACAGTGAACTGGCACCCTATTTAAAAAGTTTGAGGACCCCTGTGTCTAGAGATTATATATTAGGGATCACATCAGACCAAAATTCTAAGCCCTGTGTGGCATCTATTGCCATACAATCCTGGCTGGAGAAGAGAAATGGTGTTTTGTGATGAAAAAGTCAATTCTTTCATGTCTATATATTTTATTTTAACTAGTCTGACTGACAAGCAAATTTTTAGATATTCCCTGTTAGACTATACATGATGTAATAACCTTAAAATAAAGATCACTTTTGCTTTGAATTTCTTTATCTTCTCTGTACAGCATCATTACTGGTAAGAATGCCCAAGTGAACCTAGTGATAAAATATAAGAAAAAGGCAGTGCAACCTGGCTGTTTCCAAAGTCTCGTTTTCAGGATCTGTCAGTTCAAAGAAACTATTTCACTTGAGCAGAATAGCTTTTCCTCCAAAACACTGTCCACCGGGATTACTGAGTACCTTAAGACATCTGTGCCTCCTTGAACACAGCAACATACAATTGAGGCAAGAATGCTTCTAACTGGTGATGACCAGAGGAGTAGGAATTGACCAGACTGCCAGTTTCCTTTTATCAAAGTCAGTGAATAAAATACTTAACTTTTTACTTTACTTTGCCCATGCAGACTGGGCCTTCAACGTTTGCTCCTAAAGCCAGGATTTAAAGAATAATGCTTTGATAACAGGTTACCCATGGCTCCAATTGGGGATTTCTTTGAGGGGTGTCAGTCTCTCTCCTGAGGCTTTTATTGAAAGTCCTTTTTTTTCTGAAGGTAAAGGGCTTTGGACTAATCTCCTGAGCTGTGGGGGAGCAGCCTCAGGTGTTGATTGCCTGGGTGAATAAGTGGCAATGCTACTGTCACAAATGAGCAAGAGAACTCCAGCCTCTTGAAGTGCAGTGTTATTCTCGCTTGAAAAGAGCTGAACACTAGCAAGCTCAGCGTTATTCTTTGGTTAATGTTCATTTGGGGCAATGTTTCTTGTTTAATGCTTGTTATTTGTATAACTTTATGCTGGGTAAATACAGCTGGCTGCCTCTACTTTCCAATTATGGTCTATGACTTGATAATGGGCAGAGGGATGGTGAGGTGGGAGTGAGAGGCTGCTGATGGATTCTCTCTGCGCTCTCTCCTAGTAAGTAATTGTTCTCTTGTTTGTTTTCAGAAATTGCCAGGTGCCAGCATGCACTCACATAAAATTTAAAGTCAAATACAGGCCAACCCCTAGAAAATAGACCTAGAGCTGTCATCTCAAATTACTAACAATAGTGAAACTCTCAGGCAGGCTTTGCAGGCTATCATAGAGGTTGAGATTGTTTAAGATTAATAATATTATGATTTTCTTCAACCTCCCCACCTCTTCCACTCAGCCCTAAATCTAACCACCCTCCTCCCAAATCAGGACCAGATTGGCCATATGAGCAGTTCATTCAAATGACAGAAGGGATCTGGAGAAGCACCATATCAGTCTATTGTCCTTCCAATCCTAGTAGCATAGGATTAGCTCTACCTATCTTCACTAATAGAGCAAAATATACAAATTACCCCCAGATCAATCAAATATTTCTTTGGTTAATTTGATGGAAACACCCAGGGCTCCAAATGCTAAGTAAATAACCCACTGTGTGTGAATTTAAATAAGTAAGGAATCTTAAACTCTGTGGAGTGCCTTAACCATCTCTGAGAGGCTCCTAGGGTAACCAGCATAATAAACCCTGAAAATGGATCTAAAGTACAAATAATCTTTTACTCTGGAGAGGGCTAGACATTGTGCTTTATCTGATTAAATATGCACTGATATCATTAAAATACTGAGCCAATTTTTTGTTTTCTCTGCTCCTGCTGCTACTATTGATAGAAAGATGGGGAGATGAAGCAGTTTCTAACATAAAAGATTTTTAGTTCTATTATTAGAGTCAGAACCAGAACCTTTCTTGATGTCCTCCTCCTTCCCCCTTCTCCTTTGACTCCTCCCCATCCCCAACAAGCAACAAGCATATATTGAGCTCCTGATATGTGCACACATTGTGCTATATGCTTTGAGAGAGACACATAAATAACATGACATGCTCCATGGACTAGCTTGGCAGCAATGGAAATAAAGAGGAAAGGACATTTCAGAAAAATTCTTTAAAGGAAGGAATAGAGTAGAAAAATAAAAAAGAATGTCAAACTTCAAGTTAGGAGTTATGACTATAGTCCTAAACCAGCTGTGTGACTCAGGTAAGTCATTCAATCTCCCTAAACCCCTCTCTGTTTCCTTATATATAAAATGTGGAGCTTTCACAAAATGATTCCTAAGGTCCCTTCTAGAGTAAAATTCTATTAATAAATGACTTGATGATAAATGGGTGAAAAGAAAGGATAGAATCAAAGATGACTCTAAGGATTCTAGCCTAGAAGAATAGTGAAACTACCCATAGAAACTGGGGATTTGGAAAGGGGAGCATGTTGGGAAAGAGAAGATAAGTAAAACAGAAGATAAATTCTGTCTACAATATGTTGCCTTTCCTTACGTAGGAATGGGAGTTCATAGTTCTGGCAGTCATTTACTAAAAGAGACCCACCAGTCTTTGCCAGGAAGAGACCAGCACACATAAGTGAATAGGAGCTGAGAACCAATAGGTGACTGAGGACCTGAAGCCTACTAGATAGCAGTAAAGAGCAATTTAGAGAATGGTGACATCCAGCAGAGACACAATGTTCAGCATGACTACAACACAACCTGTAGAGACCAGTGGAGTGCTTTAACAATAGCTCTGCAGCTTCACAGTCCTGACCACTTATGTACCTTTCACATGTTGTAGCTGTTCATGTAGAGTTTCTGTTTGTATGTATGTGCGTGTGTGTGTGTGTGTGTGTGTGTGTGTGTCTATCCTCTCCTAATGTGGTTTGTGTATCTAATATGTGTGTGGGAAGGTCTGCTCTTATTGTTTTAATCTATATGTTGTTTGATTAAATGAATCATAATGGGAAAATAATAATTTGAGTTGCAAATAATGATGAGACATCCTGATGAACATGTGCTGTGGTTGGTAGTGTTACTGAACTGGGGTTTAGAAGAAAAGCTAAGGCAGAAGATATTAGGGCTATCTTTTCAGAGGTCTTAGTTGAGGGTTTAAAAAGTAAATGAACTGAATAATATATATGAAGAATAGGGGGAAACACTGAAAGGCTTGCTGTATATGACCTGATATAAAGTAAAGAGAACCAGGAAAATAATATACACAATGATTACAAAAATCTAAACAGAAAAAAAATATTGTATAATTATAACAAATTAGACTTGATGTTGTAAAAAAAAAAGATTAGGAAAAAATACTTCCCTCTCTGCTGCACAGATGGTAACTGGGTATGGAACACTCCTACACTTGCAGACTCAGTTGACAATTTGGTTAATTTTGCTGAACTGCTTTTTATTCTTTGTCTGAGTGGGCAAGGTAGAGGAAGGAATATGTTGGCAAAGAAAGGTAATATGCAAACAAAAGTCAACAACAAAATTTTCTTTTAAACAAAGCTTTCTTAAAGAAAATACCTGGTGAAACAAAAATGCCCATTATCACCACTATTATTCAACATTTTACTAGCAATGTTGGCTTTAACAATAAGAAAAAGAAACTAAAGGAATTAGAATAGTCAATGAGGAAATTAAGAAAATCATCCAAAAATCTACTAGAAACAATTCACAGCTTTAGCAAAGTTGCAGGATATAAAATAAACCCACACAAATCATCTGCATTTATATACATTGCTAACAAAGCTTATCAGCAAGAGATAGAAAGAGAAATTCCATTTAAAATTAATGTAGACAAAATAAAATACTTGGAGTTTACCTGCCAAGACAAACTCAAGAACTATATGAACACAATTATAAAATACTTCTCACACAAATAAAATCAGATCTAAACAATTGGAAAAATATAAATTGTTCATGGCTAGGCCAAGTTAATATAATAAAAATGACAGTTCTGCCTAAATTAGTCTACTTGTTTGGTGCTATACCAATCAAACTGCCAAAACATTATTTCATAGAACTAGAAAAAAATAATAAAATTCATTTGGAAGATCAAAAGGTCAAGAATGTCAAGGAAATTAATGAAAAATAATACAAAGAATAGTGGCTTAATAGTACCAAATCTAAAACTATATTATAAAGCAACAGTCATCAAAATTATTTGATACTGGCTAAGAAATAGAATTGTGGGTCAGTGGAACAAATTAGATACACATGACACAATAAACAAGACCTATAGTTGGGGGGTTGATAAACCCCCAACTCCAGCTTCTAGAATAATTTGACAAAATAGCTGAGAAAACTGGAAAATGTCAGAAACTTGATATAGACCTATATCTCACACCTCATACCAAAATGGATACATGATTTGGGCATAAAGGATAATACTATAAATAAGTTAGGAGAATAAGGGATAATTTCCTATCAGATCTTTGGAGAAGAAAGAAATTTATGACTAAAGTACTGGAGCACATTATGAAAAGTAAAATGAACAACTTTGATTACATTAAATTAAAAACTTTTTGCACAAAGAAAACCATCAGAAACAAGATTAAAATGGAAGTACAAAGTTGGGGGAAAAATCTTTATAAACAATATTTCTGATAAAAGTCTCCTTTCTAAAATATATAAAGAATTGTATCAAATTTATAAGAATACAAATCATTCTCCAATTGATAAATGGTCAAAAGGTGAAAAATTTTCAGATGATGAAATTAAAGCCATGTATGAAAAAATGCTTTAAATTACTATTGATTAGTGAAATGTAAATTAAAACAATTCTGAGATACCACTTCACACCGCTCAGAGTGGCTAAGATGACAGAAAAGGATAATGATAAATGTTGGAGGAGATGTTAACTGGGACACTAATGCACTGTTGGTGGAGTTGTGAAATGATCCAACCATTCTGGAGATCAATCTGGAACTATACCCAATAGGCTATAAAACTATGCATACTCTTTGATCCAGCAGTGCCATTACTGGGTCTATATCTCAAGGAAATCATAAAGGAGGAGAAAGGACCCATGTGTTCAAAAATGTTGTAGCAGCTATTTTTCTGGTAGCAAAAAATTGGAAAAGGAGTGGATGCCTATAAATTGGGGAATGGCTAAACAAGTTGTGGTACATGAAGGTAATGGAATATTATTGTTCTAAAAAAATGATGAACAAGCTGGTTATAGAAAGGCCTGCAAAGATTTACATGAACTAATGCTAAGCAAAACAAGCAGAACCAAGAATACATTGTACACAATTACAGCAAGAAAGTGAGATGATCAACTATGAAAGGCTTGGTTCTTCTCAGTAATTCAGTGATCCCAATAGACTTTGGAAAAAAAATGCTATTTGCAATCAGAAAAAGAACTAAGGAAACTGAATGTAAATTAACACTTCATTTTTCTGTTTTTTTAAATCTCTCCCATAGTTTTCCCCTTTTGCTCTGATTTTTCTCTCCCAACATAATTCATAAAACAATGCATATTAAAAAATAAAATAAACAAATAAACAAACAAATGAATGAATGAATGAATGAATAAGAAAAGAAAATACCTGAGAGGGAACCAAGATGGTAGAGTAAAGTCAGGGACCATCCCTGATCTCTTTCCCAAGCTTCTCCTAATATCTTTAAATAATGACTCTAAACAAATTTTAGAGCATCAGAACCCACAACAAGGAGTAGAACAATTTTCCAGCTGAAGGTAAGCAGGAAAGATTTGTTGCATCAGGGCAGGAATACAACACAGTCCCAGCACAGACTGCACTAGCACAACCTCAACCCGAGAAAATCAGGAGCAGACCTTGAGAGCCATTGAATCAACAATTTTGATACCAGCAGCGAGGTCGGGGGGCAGGGGGATGAAGGGGAAGAGAGGGGAGGGGTCTCTTTACTAGCAGTGAGGCAGGAGTGTTGCTTTGTTTTACTCATATCTGGGACAAAGTCCTGACTAACAGTACCAGGGTGAAGAAAAGCACTAATACAGTAGAACTTACAGTCACATTTGAGCAAAGACCTTCCTCTCAGTACCAGAGCAGCAAAGAGTGATTGTGGTTGCTCATAGACCAGAGCATAGACCAGGAGAATAGTAAAAACAATTCTCCTTAGATCATACTACCTTGAAAGAAATAAAAACTTATAAGTCCCTATTAAGGATCTCTGAAAACAGTTGCACAAAACTCCTAAAGCTTGGGACATTGCTCCTTCTACCCTGGAAACAAAGCCCTACTTTAACAAAGAATTAAACGCCACATAACATACTGGGAAAATGAGCAAAGAACAAAATACTATTCTAATCATAGAAAATTACTATGGTGACAAGAAAGAACAAAACATACACTCAGAAAGAGATAAAGTCAAAAATCTACCTCTAAAGCCTCCAAGAAAAATAAGAATTTGTCTCAGGCCATGGAAGATCTCAAAAGGGATTTTGAAAATTAAGGTAGACCAAAGAGATACTAAAGAAAGGAAAGGGACCTGTATGTGCCAAAATGTTTGTGGCAGCCCTGTTTGTAGTGGCTAGAAGCTGGAAAATGAAAGGATGTCCATCAATTGGAGAATGGTTGAGTAAATTGTGGTATATGAACGTTATGGAATATTATTGTTCTGTAAGGAACGACCAGCAGGATGAATACAGAGAGGACTGGCGAGACTTACATGAACTGATGCTGAGTGAAATGAGCAGAACCAGGAGATCATTATATACCTCAACAATGATACTGTTTGAGGATGTATTCTGATGGAAGTGGACCTCTTTGATAAAGAGAGCCTTAATTGATCAAAGATGGACAGAAGCAGCTACACCCAGAGAAAGAACACTGGAAATGAATATAAACTGCTTGCATTTATGTTTTTCCTCCCGGGTTATTTATACCTTCTGAATTCAATTCTCCCTGTGAAACAAGAAAACTGTTTGGTTCTGTACACATATATTGTATCTAGGATATACTGCAATGCATTCAACATGTAAAGGACTCTTGCCATCTGGGGGAAGGGGTGGAGGGAGGGAGGGGAAAAATCAGAACAGAAATGAATGCAAGGGATAATGCTGTAAAAAATTACCCTGGCATGCGTTCTATCAATAAAAAATTATTAAAAAAAAAAGAAAATTAAGATAGAGATAAAAATGGGAAGAGAAATGAGAATGATGCAAAAAAAAAAGAGCATAAAAAGCTTATGAGGAAAAGAACATGTTAAAAGCAAAACTGACCAAGTAGAAAAGGAGATACAAGTGCTCAATGAGGAAAATGAGTACTTAAAAATTAGATTAGAGCAAATGGAAGCTGATGATTTTATGAGAAATTGAGAAACAATAAAAGAAAACCAAAAGAATGAAAAAATAGAAAACATTGTGAAATTTTTCATTGGAAAAAGAACTAACTTGAAAAATAGATACAGGAAAGATAATCTAAAAATTATTGTTCTACCTGGAAGCCATAATCAAAAAAAAAAAAAGCCTAGACATCTTTCAAGAAACTATCAATGAAATATGCTTTGATATTCCAAAACCAGAGGGCAAAATAGAATTGAAAAAAATCCATCCATCACCTCCTAAACAAGACCCAAAATGAAAATTCTCAGTAATATTATGGTCAAATTCTGGAAGTACCAAGTCAAGGAAAAAATATTGCAAGCATCCAGAAGAAACAATTTAAGTACAGTGGAGCCACAGTTAGGATAATAAAAGATTTAGCAGCTTTTACATTATAGGATGAGAGGACATGGAATATGATACTCTGGAGAGTATAGGAGCTATAATCCTTCAGAGGAAAATATGGATATTCAATAAAATAGAGGATTTTCAAGCTGAATTGAAAATGTGATTTTCAAATACAGGTCTCAGGAAAAGCATAAGGCAGTAATTAGGAAAGGGAAGTCATAAGGTACTTCACAAGGTTAATCTGTTTATATTCCCATATGGAAGGATACTTCTTGTAATTCATAAGAACTTTTTCATTATTAGGCAGTTAAAAGGAGTATAGATAGATAGATAGATAGATAGATAGATAGATAGACAGACAGAGGGTACAATGGTGAGTTGAATATGAAGGGATAATATATAAAAAAAATAAAATTAAGAGGTGAAAGAGGAATACACTGGGGGAAAGGGAAAGGAAGAGGTGGACAACACAAATTATCTGCATAAAAGAGATGAGGAAAAGCTTTTACGATGGAAAGGAAAAAGGGAAGGAGAGGAATGAGTGAACCTTACTCTTATTAAAATTGACTCAAAGAGGAAATAACATCACATACTCAATGGATATGGATATGGAAACTCAATTTACCCTGCAGGCAAGTAGGAAGTAAAGACTATAGTAGAAGGAGGAGGGTGATAGAAGAGAGGGCATAAGGGCATATTGGAGGAGGGGATGGTCAGAAGTAAATGTTTTTGAAGAGAAATAGGCTAAAAGGAGAGAGAGAGAACAGAATAAATGATCATGGGGAAAGCAGAATGGAGGGAAATATTGTTAGCAATAATAACTTTGAAAAAAATTTGAAGCATGTTTCTCTGATAAATGTCTCATTTCTCAAAAATATAGACAATCAAGTCAAATTTATAAAAACAAAATCCATTCCCTAAATGATAAATTATCAAAAGATATGAAGTTTTCCAGAGAAGTAATCAAAGCTAGCTGTAGCCATATGAAAAAAATACTCTAACTCCTGATGATTAGAGAAATGAAAATTTAAAAAAATTCTGAGGTACTAACTTATTCCTTTTATATCCTAATAGGCCAGAAAAGGAAAATGACAAATGTTGGAGGTAATGTGCGGGGAAAATAGACATTAATGCATTGTTAGTGTAATTGTGAACTGATTCAACTATGCAATATGGAACTATGCCCAAAGGGCTACAAAATAATACAAACCTTTCGACCTAAAAATAACACCACTACCAGGCATGTATCCCAAGAGAAATTTTTTAAAAAGGAAAAGGATGTGCAAAGATATATAAGCAGATCTTTTCTTAAAACAAAGACATAGAAATTGAGGGACTACCTATTAATTGGAGAATGGCTGAATAAATTATGATTATTATGATGGAATACTATTTTTCTATTAGAAATGATAAGCAGGATGCTCTCAGAAAAACCTGGAAAGTTCTCCATTAGTTCAGGTTAAGTGAAGTATACTGTGTACAAAGTAGTAACAATTTTTTGGGATAATAAGCTCTGAATCATTGCTATTCTCAACAATATAATGATCTAAGACTATGAAGGATTTATGATAAAAAAAAAAAAGCTATCTATACCCAGAGCAAGAACTGATTGTGTTTGAATACAGGTTGAATTATACTTTTTTGAACTTTATTTTTCTTGAGGTTTTTATTTTTTTTGGGGGGAAACCCATGTTATCTTTCACAACATGACTTTTATGAAAATGTTTCGTATAATTCCATATGTGCTTTCTCAATTTGGGAGGGGAGGTAGCAGGAGGAGGGAGAGAATCTGGAACTCAAGAGCTTTAAAAAACAAATGTAAAAATTTGTTTTCACATGTAACTGAGGAAAATGAAATATTATAGTAATAAATGTACTAAGTGAATTTAACAAAATCAACAAAAAGGAAGGGAAGGAGAAAACGCTTAT
This sequence comes from Antechinus flavipes, assembly GCF_016432865.1. NCBI lineage: Eukaryota > Metazoa > Chordata > Mammalia > Dasyuromorphia > Dasyuridae > Antechinus > Antechinus flavipes. The sequence goes on from NC_067398.1 coordinate 383,709,129, forward strand.
ATGGGGAAATCTACAGAAAAACTAGTAAAAAAAATTAAAATGAAATTTTAAAATAGGGCCTATACAAGAGATCAATAATATGGGCTTAAGAAAAGGGGCAGGAGAAGAGAAGAAAAATCCAGAAGAAAGGAACAATGATATTATTATTATAATTTATATATATATACATATATATATATAATATGTTATTATAGTCCAATAAGAAATATTGGAGAGAAGGGATATAGCCTATGTGAAAGGGTAGAAAATGGGATAAAAAAAATTGAAGTAAAACAAGTTCTACAGTATTTTGTTCTATTGTGTTGATTTGTTGTTGTTGTTGTTGTTGTTGTTTTTAACTATTGTTGTTTTACAAATAATATAAAAGAAACAGGTGGAAGAATAAACAAACTTAACAGCTATAAACCTGAATGTTAGTGGATCGTACTTGCCACTAAACATTGGATTAGGAAAACAAAACCCAAGCCTGAAGTATGTAAGAAACACTCTTAAAACATAAGGATATATTCAGAGTTAAAATGAATGAAAGCAACATTCATAAATCAATACTATATGTGCAGTGTTGCACACCCATAATTCCCCCATTACTACCTCTTCAATGAAGGGGAAAAGTTACATTTTCCTCAAGTCTTTTGGCGGGAGATTGGGCAAACTTGGATACTATAATTATGCAGTAATTTGGGTTTTGTTTTCCTTTCCATTGCAAGGTCCCACACCATCCTTATCTCTACGATAAAACGAGAAAGAACATTTTCTTAACTCTTGTTTGGGTGTGAAATTTAATTATTATAACTATGTAATGTTTAATTTCATTTTTTGTTGTCACTGTTTCAATTTATACTGCTACAGTCATTGTGCATATATGGCATATTAGCTTGATTTCTTATCCATTCTTCTATTCTTATTTGAATGCATTATGCAACCCATTCATATTTAAGGTTAAAATGTTAGTGTTTATTTATTGATTGATTATTGATTATTATTCTTTTTAAAATCAGTATTTTGTAAAATTAGTTTTGATACTCTCCTACTCTCACAAGCTCCCCCATTTCCATTTACCTGACTTATCCCTAAGTTCTTTGAATTTATTTAAATTGTTCCTCTCTCTCTCTCTCCTCTTAATTTTAGTTAGTACCTCACACTTTTGCTGTTGTTGATGATAACTTCCATACAACTCCTCAGGACTCCATTTGGGGTTTTCTTAGCCAAAACAAAACAAACAAACAAACAAACAACAACAACAACAACAACAAAAACATGGTGTGGTTTGCCATTTCCTTCTCCATCTCTTTTTACAGATGAGGAAAATTAAGTAAATAAAGTTAAGTGACTCATCTAGGGTCAAACAACTAGTAAGTATCTGAGTTCAAATTTGAACTCAGGCTTTCCTGATTCCAGGCCCAGTGTTCTGTTCACTGTGCCACCTAGTTGCTTTCATCTTAAGAGTATCAATTCATGAAAAAACAAACAAACAAACAATGGTTAATATAAAAAGTGTTTTGTAGTAATCCAGAAAGACTTACATGAACTGATAAAATGAAATGAGCAGAACCAGGAGAATATTGTATGTAATAACAGTAATACTGTATAATGAAAAACTATAAATAATTTAGGTATTCTCAGAAATACAATAATCCAAGATATTCCCAAAGGACTCATGATAAAACATACTATCCATCTCCAGAGAAAGAACTGATATTGTCTAAATACAGATTAAAGCATACTACTTTTTTTTAATGTTTGTCTTCTTGTATAAAATGAATTATATGGAAATTATTGCACATACATAATTAATATCAGATTGGGGGAAGGTGTAGGAGGGAGAAAGGGATAGAATTTGGAATTCAAAACTTTAAAAAACATTTAAATTGTTTTAAAAAATAATTTGAGGGAAATCTTTTAAAAAAATTTTTAAGTGTTTTATGATGAGTTAGTTGATATCTCAGATCATGAGACCCACTCCTAATGCTTAATTATTTGCCCTTACATTGGTGTTATTCCACTACTAAAACCAGCCTATCCTATCTCTGGTTTTAGGTCCCTATTTCTAATTTAAATTCTGACTCCTCTTAAGAGTTAATATCACAATTCTCTTTTAGGAAGGGATATAGTCTAAAGAGATGCACAATTTTCTTAGAAAAGATGGTCTATAATGTACAAATTTCTTTCAAGACCTATAATGAGAGCCTCATTTTTTGCTTACAGATATTTACTTTATATTCCAGGCAACCGGTGTTATTTAATTTATCCTTTTCTGTGACCATGATTTTGCTTATACTTTTCCAATTCTTGAACAGATTTTTTTCCCCCTGACTACTCACATTCTAACCTCTCTGACTCTGACAATCTCTTTTTAAATCTTTCCCTTTGGACAATGCCAATCTCAGATAGGACTTTCCCCCAAAAGTCTTCCCCATTCATGCAACTAGTAATAATCCCTCCTTCCTTGAATATTCAATAGCACTTTGTGTTGTGAGTAAAATTCAACAAAGATAAATTGAGGTCCATTCCAAATAAGAAAACATTTTATTAACAGTTCTTGGATATGCCAATAAAAATGGATCAATGGACCTTTCTCTGTTTTAAGCCAAAGATCCCAGGATGGAAACTTAACTCATTTTTATAAGGACCAAAAAAAGAAAAGTACAGGTAGGAGATATCATAAGGTTGAGATCAAGATGATTGATCACATAGCTGAGGCTAGAGGGAATACTATGATTAGTTGAAAGTTGGAAATTAAAGGACTAGCAACAATCCCTACCATACTTCCTGTGACTAAGAAGTATTCAATTTTTGAACCCAGCTGCAAGGTTAAAAGATAAGGACCTAGACTTTAGAGAGCAAACCAGAAATCCTTGAAGAATATCCCAGTAGTATAAAGATGCTAGACCAGACTCCCAGGGGTCCACCCACATCTCCCAAAGATAGTAGAATTTTCTTGAGGCAAAAATGGAACAGTGATGTAGCAAGAAAATTAGCTTTCTAAACTTAACTTATTATAAGGCAAGCCCTAAGTTCAGAGCCAAAGAACCATGACTTAGTTACAGGACAAAATCAATTAACTGTAAATAGGATTAATAGAAATGATACATAATCAATTTAATCTTCTCATTTGGATCTCTCTTTTGCCATATTCTTAAGTTAGATTGGATTCAGAAATTCCATTCCACAAGCATTATTGATTTATTATATTGAAGCACATTAAGAATAAAATTAGTATAGGATTATTGTTCAAAGATCCTGGGCCTTAGAATTGAAAGGTATATTTGAGGTCATATACTCTCTCCACCATGTGGCAGATACTCACCTCCAAAACCAGTATTCTTTTTTTTCTTTTTTTCTAAATAGATTAAATGTATTCAATATCCTAGAAGAAGTTACGATTATAAGTGTTACATAGTATGAAGAGTACAAAACAGAGTATTAGGTTTTAATACATTTCAACAAAATACATGACATGTATATAATACAGGCAAAGGAATAAGTGGAACTTAACAGTAAATAAATATATATAGCTGTAAAGGTGATCTATATTATAACACAATCTACCAATATTACAGTCATTTAAGATGTTAAAAAAAATTGGTATGACTCAGGAAAAAGGTGATGATGACTAGGATTTCATCCATGACCTCAATTACCACTCTACACAGAAAATTTTGTGATATAAATAATATGTATATATATATAACATATATATATGTTATATATATATACATGTGTATATATATGTGTGTATATATATAATTTATGTACATATGTGCATATAGTTTATGTACAAGAATGTTGTAAGCTCAAATGACATGATGAATTAAGACCTTTGCCAAACTTAAAACACTACATAAGTGCCAATTATCATTAACTGCCACCATCACCACCATCATCATCATCATCATAAGTCTCCAGTCACCAGGCTTCCAATCTGTTGATCACATTGTTGCCTAATCTGTCTCTTGCACTACTGTTGAGCTCAAGCAATAGTTATGGAGTAACATAGGTGTGTGTTAGTAAATGTTTAACAATTGGCTAGCAAGGAGGAAAGGCATAAGAGAGGCCCCCTAGCTTTTAAATCTAATGTGCATTATTAACACTTCATTAAGTCTAGACAAACAACATAAGTCAAGCATTTATTTGTAATGACTGAAAATTTCTGAAATTTAAATGCTCATGCTGAAAATTTTAAAGATCTTTCTCACAATCTTATAAGTGACTCCTGCTCACCCTTGTGAAAAAATACTTTTCTCCTGAAGGAGGTACATGTGGAATTAGGTGTAGACTAAAGATTCAAATCTAAGCAACTAGAGGATACACATTAAAAAGAACTCTTCATTGTAATGTCATTTATACTATCAAACTTATAAAATCTAGTCTTAAAAACTAGTACTGAGTGACAATACAAGATAAACAAATTGCTACTCTCATCTTCACTATCTTCACTAGTTAGGTAGAACATGTTGAATTTATTCTTTAATAAGCTCTCTTTAAAAAAGTTTTTGACAGTGTGATGAACATAATGTAGTTTAAGATTACCCCCGTGCAGTGAGTTCATAAAAGAAAGGTTTTTCTTGGAACCATTTTAGAACTGGAAAATGTCATGCACAGCATTTATCTTATCTATAATACTGCAATATTCAAAAATCTAATTTTTTTTCAAAGCAACAAAGTGATTCTATATCACAAAAACCTTTTCTTTCCAATCTAAGTTTATATTAAACATAAAAAGCAAAAAAACCAAGACATCAAATAAACTCATACTATGTACTGCAGTATTTCTCAAGAAGTTAAAAAAAATTAAATATATAGTCTACATACATGAAACATTCACAAAGGTTAACTGAAATAATCTAGAGATTTTTTTTTAAATCATATAGGTGTTCAATACAGTCATTAAGTAATTTGTTGACAAGAATTATATATAATGTGTCCTAAAAGTCTTAGTATAGTTTAAACTTATTAATACTTAAATTGCACTAAGATTTTTGGAACACCCCATATAATATAAGGAAATATTAATTTATTTATAATCTCGTTCTTTATGCCTAGGTCATGGACCCATTTTGATCTTATCTTGGTATATGGTGTTAAGTGTGGGTCCATGACTAATTTCTGCCATACTAATTTCCAATTATCCCAGCAGTTTTTACCAAATAATGAATTCTTTTCCCAGAAGTTAGGGGCTTTGGGTTTGTCAAACACTAGATTGCTATAGTTGACTATTCTGTCTTGTGAACCTAACCTTTTCCACTGATCCACTAATCTATTTCTTAGCCAATACCAAATGGTTTTGGTGACTCCTGCTTTATAATATAATTTTAGATCAGGTACAGCTAGGCCACCTTCATTTGATTTTTTTTTTCATTAATTCCCTTGAGATTCTCGACTTTTTATTGTTCCATATGAATTTTGTTGTTATTTTTTTCTAGATCATTAAAATATTTTCTTGGAAGTCTGATTGGTATAGCACTAAATAAATAGATTAGTTTAGGGAGTATTGTCATCTTTATTATGTTCGCTCGGCCGATCTAAGAGCACTTAATATTTTTCCAATTATTTAAGTCTGACTTTATTTGTGTGGAGACTTTTTTATAATTTTGCTCATATAATTCCTGACTTTCCTTTGGTAGATAGATTCCCAAATATTTTATGGTATCAACAGTTATTCTGAATGGAATTTCTCTTTGTATCTCTTGCTGTTGGGTTTTGTTGGTGATGTATAAAAATGCTGAGGATTTATGGGGATTTATTTTGTAGCCAGCTACTTTGCTAAAATTATGAATTATTTCTAATAGCTTTTTAGTAGAATCTCTGGGGTTCTCTAGGTATACCATCATATCATCTGCAAAGAGTGATAGTTTGGTTTCCTCATTGCCTACTCTAATTCCTTTAATATCTTTCTCGACTCTTATTGCCGAGGCTAGTGTTTCTAATACGATATTAAATAATAATGGTGATAGTGGGCAACCTTGCTTCACTCCAGATCTTACTGGGAAAGGTTCCAGTTTTTCCCCATTGCATATGATGCTTACTGATGGTTTTAAATATATGCTCCTGACTATTTTAAGGAAAAGTCCTTTTATTCCTATGCTCTCAAGTGTTTTTATTAGGAATGGATGTTGGATTTTATCAAATGCTTTTTCTGCATCTATTGAGATGATCATATGGTTTTTGTTTGTTTGGTTATTGATATAGTCAATTATGCTAATAGTTTTCCTAATATTGAACCAGCCCTGCATTCCTGGTATAAATCCTACTTGGTCATAGTGTATTATCCTGGGGATGATTTTCTGTAATCTTTTTGCTAATATTTTATTTAAGATTTTAGCATCAATATTCATTAGGGAGATTGGTCTATAATTTTCTTTCTCTGTTTTCAGCCTACCTGGTTTAGGTATCAGTACCATGTCTGTGTCATAAAAGGAGTTTGGTAGGACTCCTTCAATCCCTATTTTTTCAAATAGTTTATTTAGCATTGGAGTTAATTGTTCTTTAAATGTTTGGTAGAATTCACATGTAAATCCATCTGGTCCTGGGGATTTTTTCTTAGGGAGTTGATTGATAGTTTGTTCTATTTCTTTTTCTGAGATGGGACTGTTTAGGATATTTACTTCTTCCTCTGTTAGTTTGGGCAAGCTATATTTTTGGAGGTATTTTTCTATTTCATTTAAGTTGTCGAATTTATTGGCATAAAGTTGGGCAAAGTAACTCCTAATTGTTGCTCTAATTTCCTCTTCGTTAGTGGCGAGTTCTCCCTTTTCATTTTTAAGACTAACAATTTGATTTTCCTCTTTCCTTTTTTTAATCAGATTTACTAAGGGTTTGTCTATTTTGTTGGTTTTTTCATAGAACCAACTCTTAGTTTTATTAATTAATTCAATAGTTTTTTTACTTTCAATTTTATTGATCTCTCCTTTTATTTTTAGAATTTCAAGTTTAGTGTTTGACTGGGGGTTTTTAATTTGTTCCTTTTCTAGCATTTTTAGTTGCAAACCCAATTCATTGACCTTCTCTTTCTCTATTTTATACAAATAGGCCTCTAGAGATATGAAATTTCCCCTTATTACCGCTTTGGCTGCATCCCATACATTTTGGTATGATGTCTCATTATTATCGTTTTCTTGGGTGAAGTTATTAATTATGTCTATGATTTGCTGTTTCACCCAATCATTCTTTAGTATGAGATTATTTAGTTTCCAATTATTTTTTGGTCTACTTCCCCCTGGTTTTTTGTTGAATGTAATTTTCATTGCATCGTGGTCTGAAAAAGATGCATTTACTATTTCTGCCTTACTGCATTTGAGTTTGAGGTTTTTATGTCCTAATATATGGTCAATTTTTGTATAGGTTCCATAAACTGCTGAAAAGAAAGTGTATTCCTTTCTGTCTCCATTACATTTTCTCCAGAGAGCTATCATATCTAACTTTTCTAGTATTCTATTTACCTCTTTGACTTCTTTCTTATTTATTTTGTGGTTTGATTTATCTAATTCTGAGAGTGCAAGGTTAAGATCTCCCACTATTATAGTTTTACTGTCTATTTCTTTTTGCAGCTCTCTTAATTTCTCTTTTAAGAATTTAGATGCTACACCACTTGGTGCATATATGTTTAATATAGATAGTGCTTCATTATCCATGCTACCCTTTAGCAAGATATAGTGCCCTTCCTTATCTCTTTTAATTAGATCAATTTTTGCTTTAGCTTGATCTGAGATCAGGATGGCTACCCCTGCTTTTTTGACTTCACCTGAAGCATAGTAAATTTTGCTCCAACCTTTTACCTTTAACCTGCATGTATCTCCCCGCTTCAGGTGTGTTTCCTGTAAACAACATATTGTAGGATTCTGGCTTTTAATCCATTCTGCTAACCGCTTCCTCTTTATGGGGGAGTTTACCCCGTTCACATTTATGGTTAGAATGACCAATTCTGTATTACTTGCCATCTTGTTAACCCCGGTTTATGCTTTTCTCCCTTCTTTCCCCTTTCCCCCCTTCCCAGTATTAAGCTTGTGAGCACCACTTGCTTCTCACAGCTCTCCCTTTTTAGTATCCCTTCCCCTGCCTTAGAGTTCCTCCCCCTATCTTACCCCTTTCCCTCCCAGTTTCCGTATTCCCTTCCGCTTAGCTTATTCCTTCCCTTTTCACTTTTCCCTTCTCACTTTTCAATGAGGTGGGAGAAGTTTCCCCATAGATTGAATATGTCTTAAGATTTTTCACTTAAAGCCAATTCTGAAGGCAGTAAGATACCCACTATATTCATCCCCCTCCATTCTTTCTCTCAGATATAATAGGTTTCCTATGCCTCTTCATGAGATGTACTACCCCCACTTTACCCTTTTTCTGGTACAATGTCCTTTCCACATCAATTTCTAGAACAAGGTATACATGTATTCTTTATACATCTATATAGTCGAAATATAGTTCCCAAGATTAATCTTTACCTTTTTAGATTTCTCTTGAGTTCTATATTTGTAGATCAAACTTTTTGTTAAGTTCTGGCTTTTTCATCAGAAATAGATGAAATTCGCTTACTTTGTTGAATGTCCATCTTCTTCCCTGGAAAAAGATGCTCATTCTCGCTGGGTAAGTTATTTTTGGTTGCATACCAAGTTCCTTAGCCTTTCGGAATATCATATTCCAGGCCCTTCGATCTTTTAATGTGGATGCTGCCAGATCCTGGGTGATCCTTATTGTGGCTCCTTGATACTTGAATTGGGTTTTTCTAGCCGCTTGCAATATTTTTTCCTTCGTCTGAGGGTTCTGGCATTTGGCCACTATATTCCTTGGTGTTTTGATTTTAGGATCCCTTTCAGTGGGTGATCGATGAATCCTTTCAACGTTTATTTTTTCCTCTGTTCCTATGACTTCTGGGCAGTTCTCTTTGATAATTTCCTGGAAAATAATGTCCAGGCTCTTTTTTTCATCATGTTTTTCTGGAAGTCCAATGATTCTCAGATTGTCTCTCCTGTTTTCCAGGTCTGTTGTCTTCCCCAGAAGGTATTTCACATTCTTTTCCATTATTTGATTTTTTTGGATTTGCTTGACTGATTCTTCTTGTCTCCTCAAGTCATTCAATTCCACTTGTTCAATTCTGATTTTCAGTGAAGTATTTTCTTCACTCACTTTTTAAAAATCTTTTTCTAATTGTCCCATTGAGTTCTTTTGTTCTGTGGAATTTTTTTCCATTTCGCCAATTTTGTTTTTTAGAGAGCTATTTTTTGTTTCCAGTTCACCAATCCTATTTTTCAAGGATTTTACTTCTTTATCCACTCTCTCTTTAACTGACTTCTCCAGGCTCTTTTGCCAAGCCTCCCTCTCCTTTTCCCATTTTTCTGCCCCCTTGTGAGAGCCTTTTTAATTACTTCTATGAGGTTCATCTGTGCTAAGGAACAGATGATCTCCAACTTTGGGGATTCACCTGGGGACTGTCTGTTTTTAGTCTCCTCAGGATTTAGAGTCTGCTCTCTATCTGTATAGAAGCTGTCAAGGGTTAAAGTCCTCTTCAGCTTCTTGCTCATTCTGTCTAATAATCAAAGACAAACTAGGAAAGAAAAACAGAAAAAACTGGAGTCTTTCTTTGGGGGAGGGGCTGGGTGTGTTACCGAGCTTCCTCTCCAGACTGCGGGGGGCAGCAGTGAGGCACTAGCCCGACTGTGCTGCGCCTGCGCTCTGAGATCCCAGAGCGTGCTGAGTCACTGTGGGGGGGGGGGGGGAAGGGGGGCGGCCAGATCCCGAGAGACTCCAGCTGTTTGGGGTTGTATTCTTCACCCCCCCGTGTTTTTAGCTTCTCTGCTGGGCTGCTGACTTGCTGTCGGAGCAAAGTATCCAAACCTGTAGCGAAGCTCTCCCCGCAGAGACGGCTGCGATCACTCCCCACCCCCTCTCCAGGTTGCTCCCCTGCTCTCCCTGCCACTGCCCGCTGCCTGCGCCCGATCTAAAACCGTCCCAGCCCTCCAGTAAAGACAGACCTTTCTTGGCGAATCTCAAGGATGGCTTCTCTTGGTAACTATTTGTGGGTTTTTTTTCAGTCAAGCATTAATTCAGAGGCTTGTAATGAAATGGATAGTGAGAGAAAGCGTGGAGCTTATGCAGCTGTGTGCCTCCTCTCCGCCATCTTAACCGGAAGTCATGGGTAATCTTTCAACACTGACCCCTGCAAAACTTTCTGTTCCAAATTTTCCCCTCCTTCCCCCCACCCCTTCCCCTAGATGGCAAATGTTCCAATATATGTTAAAATACATGTTAAATACAATATCTGTATACATATGATGGAGAAAACCCTAAAAATGTCCTTACTTTGGGGTAAATGCTTGAGAACTCCTTGAAGGGGAGAAATTCTCTTTGTATTCTCAGAGAAGCTCTCACCTGAGAAAGACCCATCCCAGGGAATCAAGATAAGTATCCCAGAGCAGATCACCACACATTCCCACTGATCACACGCACTACTGATTATACCCTTTATTGAATTGAAGATGTCTAGGACTACTCATTCAATTGAAAATCTTCTATTCAATTGGAAGATTTCAGTTTGATTTCAACTCAAACTGTCCCTAGCCCACAGAAAAGATAAAATAAGTTTCTGCTCACTCATTTCTTTGCAGAGGACCTAAAAAGCAGGAACATGCTAGGCCAAGGGAATTCTCTTTGGCATAGCTGCCTGTGAGGACCCTCTGCCAGCTGAGAAGACATTCTTTTCTCAACATTAACTCCTCTTTATCTTTCTGCCAGAACTCCTCTGCTATACCTGTACGTTTCTGTCAGGACCTTGCCACTGAGGAAGTCAGCTTCCTAGCAAAAGCTGACTTCTCAGTGCCAATAAACTTCTTTTTGTCAGTCTAAATTTTTGAGTTCTCAAATTCTTTTACAAAGGACCTGCACCAACCAGAAGGGGTTCCCACAACTCTCTGCCCTGCACCAAACCTTATCCTCATATCCATACAGTTATCTTGCTGCACAAGAAAAATCAGATCTAGAAAGAAAATAAAAACCTAAGAAGGAAAACAAAAATGCAAGCAAACAACAACAGAAAGAGTAAAAATGCTATATTACGGTCCACACTCAGTTCCCCCAGTCTTCTCCTTTGGTGTAGAAAGCTCTCTTCATTACTGAACAATTGGAACTGGTCTGAATCAATTCATTGTTGAAGATGTTCATCAGAATTGATCATCATATTAGTACTATTTTTGCCATGTACAGTGATTTCCTGGTTCTGCTCATTTCACTTAGCATCAATTCATGTAAGTCTCTCCAAGCCTCTCTGAAATCATCCTGTTGGTCATTTCTTACAGAACAATAATATTCCATAAAATTCACATACTATAACTTATTCAGCCATTCTCCAACTGATAGGCATCCATTCAGTTTCCAGTTTCTAGCCAATATGAAAAAGGATGCCACAAACATTTTTGCACATGTGGGTCCCTTTCCCTCCTTTAGAGATCTTGGCCTTTTAAAGTTAAGGTCTTTTAACAGATCATAGTTTGACTAAGGCACTGCCCAATCAGTGATGAAGTATAGAGGATTTCAGAAATGAGAAGTCTCAATTACCTGTTTAAAAAAAAATCAGCTGGGGAGAGAAAGCTCCTCAGGGTTCCTGGACAAAACAGAAATAACTGCTATTTATATTCACTCTGAGCCAATCAGGACTCAAACAATGACCAACTGGGTCTTTGACCAATTGGGGCTTGGCCTGGGACCTATTGTTGGTTAATCAATGACAGCCAGAGTGATCTGGGTTTAAGACATGATCCTTAAGAAAGAAATCTAGCTGGTAAACCCCTAGATATCTTATGAGGATTCCAACAATCACAATTTATATTCTTTTGAGCAAGAGCAAAATGCTTGCAATTTAAAGGAATTCTCTATTGAATACTTTTATACTGGAAACAATCAATTCTTAATAGTATGATCTGGTTTTCTAGAGATTGAGTTTTCTTGAAGTGGGACACACTTTATAAAGAAATAAGTACTATTATTTGAGGGAAGTTGCCAAATTAAAATCCCAAATTCTTCCAAAATTGCACTTTCCTTTCATCTATGAAATATATAGGTAGTAGCCAGCTGTCCCTCATTTCTCACCAAGGAGCCACCGAATCCTGCCTTATCTTTGTGCTCACATTGTTTTTCTTTTGTTCAGTCAGAGGCAGTTGTGGGATTTCATAACAAATAAACATGGTTAAGGATGATCGGGTAGCAGAATCAGACCAACTGACTCCAAATTTCCTGATCTAAGAGAACTCCTTTTTCCCATTATAGACTCTGGTCTTAGATTTTCATGGAAACACTTATCTTTGCTCCTAGAACCACTTAAATGTGTATCCATCTTCCTAATTGTTCCTCACAATACAACTTCACAAGGTTAAATACTTTCCAATGTATTTGAATGCTCAATAGCAGCACTGTCAGGAAATCCTATCTTAGTCTCAACTCAAGCTATGTTTAGCTCCATTTATGATATTAAAATAGCATCCTAAGCTATCTTTGTTTTGAAACTCAGAGTGACAAGCATTTCATTTACTGAGTAGTATTTTCCCACAGATCTTTCCATTTATTTTTTAAAATAATGTTTTTATCATTTTTCAACATTATTCTTTAAGATTCTTAAAATACATGACTGATTATGGTCTCATTCATGCTCAAAATGAGTTTTTTTCTTTCTAAGTAAGGATAAGGAGGGGAGAAAAACTATTTCTGAGCCAGATGGCAGTTTTTTAAAATTTATCTAATGAGTGGGTTGGACATGAATATTTCTATTTCTCTAAGTACCTTTAGGTGCTTTCCCTTGTACTTGAAAGTTTTAGGATTCTGATTTTTTTTTTCACATTCTTCCTGTTGCTCAGTCTTATGTAAGTTTATTTCCCTGAGTACTGACCTTTACTGCGCTAGAGAAGCAAAGACACATGAATGAAGTCTGTAACAATCTGGGTAGCAAACATGCAATTATAGCAAGGACATTGGATTTAGAATTAGAAAACTTGAATTTTAATAATACTTCTTCTACTTACTATATCCACAACCAAGCAAGTCCCTTAAATTCTCCGTGTTTCAGGTTCTTAAAATAAAAAATAGTGCTTTTTAGGTCCTCTGCACATAATCTACTTCACAGGATTATTTCGAGAGAAATATGGACTAGACCTTAAAATTACACACATATATATATATGTATGAGTTATTATCATTCTCATGTTACATACTCTGTTCTCCATGGAAGTATTGCTCCAATGTATATATCCTGACATGGAGGTAATCATGGTTTCTTAAAAACTATCTTAGTGCAAGCTTTGGCAGCTTCAAAACATACTGGAATGTTTCATGTATAGTTCACTGTTAGATTATGCTTGCTGTCCAAGGACCAGCTGCATATCCAGAGGTTTATTACTTTCTGGCTGGCCAGTGGTATTGAGATCCTAATAAATGCTCTTAATATGTTATTTGCCCAATTGAGTTGAAATGAGATCCAACTAAATCATATTCCAATAGCATATATAAGCGAAATTGAAAGGATGAAAACAGTAACAATTGACATTTATATATTGCTTGAAGGTTTACAAAGTGAACCTTACAGTATTAGCATCATTTTAGTCTTAGTATGGTACATTAGTTAAATATTAAATATATAACAGTTACAAAGCTATATACATTTTCTCTGACTATCCTTACAATCAATTTATGAAGCATTGTCATTTCCATTTTACAGATAAGGAAAATGAAGATAAGTGAGATGAAATAACTTTCTATGATCCCACCTGGTATGCTGAGCATAGCCTGTCCTTTTTCCCAGGCTAGTGCTCTTTCCATTATAACAGTCTGGGAACAAATTGGTCCAAACTTAAACTGACTTGCTAGTGTTTTTGTAGCAGGCTATTTCTATCACTGGTGACACTTTGTAGAAAATAAAGTCACAACAGTCTTAAATGCCACAATGCACAATAATCTTAAATGCCACAATGTCTCAGTCCCTGAAAGAAAATTCCATTCATACCAAGACCTATCTGAAAGAATTGTGCATTGTTCTGCAAAGTGTCTAGTAATTCTTAGTTTGTTAATAAAGCTTAAAAAAAAATAGAACCTGGCCAACATGTTTACAAAAGCATGTGGTAGAGGAAAAATCATTTGCCTGACAATTGGAATATTTTCTATCATCTATTTTGCATTACTTCATGGGGCAACCATTTTGGCTAACAACTTTGTCTCATGTATAAATAGAATTAAGTGATTGGACCAAGGTCCTGGCCAGATTTGTCACTCTATGATGCCATAGATACATCTATGATTTAAGGTGTTGTATATTGGGCTCTCCAATGAAAGAATTCCTTCAAATTAGTACATGAAAGTTTAAGCCGAAGTGTGATAATACTAAAGGACAATCCGTCCTTCATATCATTGGTGTCCCTATCAACATTGAATAAATGGAAATGATGAATAAGAAATAATCTGATCTTCCTATATAGTTACATGTAACATTCAACTAATGTCATTTTTCTTTCTCACTTCATACCCAAATGTGTAACTAAAATGGAGATGAAATAGCAGGTGATAAAGTTTTCTGAGAATATTACCAACCAGTGTCCATATACATGTCCATTTGTTTGTACCCCTAATAAAAACAGAGAATGTTTATTCATCATAATCCTTCATATGCCCTAGAATCAGGGAAACAGAAAGCTGTGAGGAACCCATAGATCACTAACTCAAATTCCTGCTCTGTACTTTCTCATCTTCAAATAAAATAATATTTATAAAAGCATTTAACATAGTACCTCTCATAAAGTAGGCAATAAACACACACACAAACACACACACACACACACACACACAAACACACACAAACACACACACACGCTCTCTTCTTTCCTCCTTCCCCTCTCTCTAGAGAGAAGAGAAATGATACTGCTACATTTAACCTTAAGACATAGGCCCAAATGTTTTTTTAAAACCTTCCACCATGTCTATTGTTCTCTAGATTCTATCATCTCTTTCAAGCTCATTATTTCTCACAGCAAAATTCTTAGTTTTCTTAGATTTATCAGCTTTATCTTTCTGATAAATCCAACTTCTGACCCCCAAAATGGTCTCAAAATGTTAAAATGAAGTCAACAGATTTAACAATTTGATTGTTTTACAAGTTTTACAAAGAAAAAGTGAATGCCCCACCACCATCTAGTATACTGAAAGTACAGTAAAATTTCCTTAATGTATGGACCACTATAAGATGGAAGTAGACTTATCAAATCATTCCCCTTCCCACAAATCTTTTTTAAGAGCTAAATACAATATAGTATGTAAGCCTGCAACCTACATACAGAATGTAACAGAAAGAATACTGTTCTTGGAATTAGAAGAGTTAAATTTGATTCTGGTTCTTATATTTATTCTCTGTGTGCCTCTGAGTATATAAGTTCTATGAGCCTGAGTTTCATCATCAGTAATAGGAGTTTTGGTCCCTGTACCCCCCTGACTTTCAGTACATTTTCCCTTAAGAAAATGAATTCTAAAGCTTACCAAGCATATGCACAGAAGAAAAAAAATAAAGCAATGCATTAGTTTCAATAGGATAATAGTTATTTAATAAACATTAACAAGAGAACTGGTCAATGGAGATGGGAACATCCTTCAAGCATTTGCAGTGTCTTGCCTGATTCAATATTCCATGTGAACTTCAGAGCAACAAATATTTCATATACCCTTTGACAAGCTGCTCATATCTCTGGGCTTATGCATAGTCCTGGTTGGGAACCTGTTTTATAATACCTGCACTAACCACCTCTCTAGGCTGTTGTGAAGAAAGCAATTTGCATATTTCAAAGTGTTAGGTGAATTTAAGATATTATAACTCTTATGTCCAGATACTTGGATTAGAAAGAGGATCCACTATAACTTGAGAAGGGCACAATAGCTCTTTTCAATACATATCTATGCAAATATTTGAGTTTTTTTCAAAGGAAAGGAAAGGAGAGGAGAAGAAAGAAGAGAATAGGAAAGGAAAAGAGAGGAGAAAAGAGTAGAGGAAAGATGAGAAGAACAGAGGAGAGGAGAAAAGAAGAGAGGAGAGGAGAGGAAGGAAGGAATTTCTCCTATTTGTAAACCAAAATCACAATAGTAATAAAAATCAGTCACTAGACTGAAGAATGAATGAATTCCTGTTTAGCTGAAACTAGATTACTTATTAATTTTTTTTAAAATGTAAAAACCTTTTCAAGCAGCGTTTTACAAGAACATAGGCCCCAGATTTGGTGCAGAGCAACTGCTCCATGGGTTAATATATTCACCTATAAATAAAAGCAGTGACAGCTCTCCTGTCAGTACTTGCTGATGGACGGTTCCTTTTTCCGCCATTACAGCCTTGTGAATGTGGGAAAATTAATTTAAGTGGTAGTTAATTTCTAATGAATTCCATTCAAGCGGTTAATATGGTGCCTTGATGTTATGGTAACCTTCATGGATCATTGCATTATGTAAATAAATTCTACTTTATGCTGGTTTATTAAAAAAGAGAGAGAGAGAGAGAGAGAAAAGAGAGGGGAAAAAAAATATTGGTGAGTCTGGTTAAATCTTTACTACACATGCACACACAACTAAAAGTTGCTAGAGACATTTCCTCCCCAAAAGATAAGAAATACCAATATATCAATGAGTGTTCTCTGAATTAGCCTCAGTGATCAAACTATTCATTTTTAATGTTTCTAGAGCTATTTTTTTCTGTGTATAATTACATCTAAATCATCTGTTAGGTGTCAAGGGAAAAAGAAAAAAAGAAGCTGACTTACAAATCAAGACCAGGTGGATTTTATGTGCTTCACAGGAAACATTACACAGTCTTATTTTGAAGTTGCAGTTATAGGACAAAATCAGATTTTTGATTTGTTGGTTACAGAGGAAAATTATAATCAGAGAACAGGAGGCTAGATCTTCTCCATTATGATAATCATGAGATAAATGCCTGACTTTTGAAAAGAAATGGAGGAATTATTCTACCTGGTTGTTGTACCCCCAAATGTCTGAGAAGAAAAAGCTCTCTGTGAGTTCATGAAACATTGGAAGATGTCTTGCTCAAGTATACATGAAGGGAAAGTCTCTATTCTTGGCTGCTCAGTCACACTGATCTCTATCAGGGTTGGCATGGTGTTGGAAAGGGCCAGTGCCATTGGAGAAGATTTAATGTGAAATTTTCCAGGAGCCTTCCTAGTTCCAAATGAAATTCAGTCCACACCCTAACTCTCACTCAAAGTCAATTCCTCTACATCCTGATTTTTCAATCCATTTACCAGGCTTCCCCCAATTAAAGTGCTACTCCAATGCTTCCTACTGATACAGACTATAGCCAACATTATCCCAATGGAACATAAGTTTTAGCAGATGAAGCTAAGATTGAAAGAGCCCAGGCATAGATCTTTTGTCACCCTAGTACCAGCCTTCCCAAGTATACCTCCAGGATTGTTAGAGAATGGAGAATTTTTCAAGTACAGGATCTCCCTAGCAGTCATAGGTTACAACCTCCAGTGGCAAAGTAAACATCCCAAAGCAACAATACTTTGAAGTATTGAAGGAGATTAAGCCCTTGCTGAACACAGAGCTACTGAGCACCCAGGTGACCCTGGACAAGTCATTTTCTTTCAGCTTCAGCTTCTTGTTTTGTAAAGTAGGGATGATAATAGCACCTACTTCACAGAGTTATTGTAAGAATTAAATAAGATAACTTAAGTGAAGTTCTCTGTAAACCATAAAGCACTATATAAATGCTGGCTATTATTATTATTATTATTATTAATTAGCAAGGCACTATGGAGGACATCCTCCTCCCCAATTCCCCATTGGCATGTCATAGTGTTGGAAAAGTCCATGTTAATCCCTTTGGTTTAAAGTAGTAAAATTAACAGCTGTTATATCTAGAAGTGATCAATCACCAAAAATTTATTAGCTATTTACTATGTGCCATGCACTATGCTAAGTACAAAAAAGAGGGGGAAAATTAGTCCCTGCCTTCAAGGAATTCACAATTTAATGAGGAAGATAACATGCAAATAAGCTATATGCAGGACAAATATATAATAATTAACAAAGGGAAGGCACTGGAATTAAGAAGGATTGGAGAAGATTCCTTGTAGAAGGTGGAGTTTTAATTAGAACTTAAAGGAAGCCAGGGAGGTCAATAGTTAGAACAGAAGAAGCAAAGCATTCCAGATATGTGGGACAGAGTAAAGATCCAGAGCATAGAGATGAGATGATTTTTTGTTTTTGTTTTTGTTTTTTTGTAGAACAGTTAGGAGACCAAGGTCATTGGACTGGAGAGGACATGGTAGAGACTAAGGTGTAAGAAGATTTTTAAAAAAGGGAGAGAAATAGATTAATGAAGAACTTTGAATGTCAAACTGGGTATTTTATATTTGATCCTCAAGACAACAGTAAGCTATGATAATTTGTAATGTATTATGTTGTATGTGTGGGTGAGAGGGGATGAGAATTGACATGATTAAAACTTTAAGCCAGGAAAATTTACTTCCATGGCTGAATAGAAGTTGGATTGGAATTGAAAGACACTTAAGGTGGGCAGATCCACCAGATTATTGCAGTAATCCAGGAGTGAGATAATAGAGCTTGCACAAATGCAGTAGCTGTGTCAGAGGAGAAAAGGAGATGAGAAATATTGCAAAGGTGAAATCAACAGGCCTTGATGGGTGGTGAGACATGTAGTGAGAAGTCTAGAATGACTCCTGAGTTGTAAGCCTGAGGACCTGGGACTTATTGTAATAGAGAAAGGATCTGGATAAGGGGCTAGAGGAAAGAGAATGAATGTCATTTTGGATGTATTGAGGTGAAGATGTCTACTGGATATCCAGCTCAAGACATCAAAAAGGCAGTTGGAGATGTGAGATTGAAGATTAGCAGAGAGTTTTGAAAATTATCAGAATAGAGATGATAATTAAATCCATGAGAGCTAATGAGATTACCAATACAAATGGTATAGAGGGAGAAGAGAAGAGACCCCAGGACAGAACCCTGAAGAACATATACTGTTACAATAACACATTAAATTATCATCCATTAACATATTAGATCAAATTGATTTTTATCACATTTGTAAATGAGTCCTAACAAGGAGCAATTCCATGGTTGGGTATTGGGGTATGGTGATGAAGGCTGTTTAGGCTAAGTTTAGAAACAGGGGTTCATCTAAATTGGAGGGACAGGAATAAACGATAGGGGAAGGTCAGGAGTTCAAGGCATAATCAACCTTCCTCTAGAGCCACAATAGGAAACACTGGGGTAACTAATAACTAGTACTTATATAGCTCTGTAAGGTTTGCAAAGTGTTTTGCATTTATCAACCCATTTTATCATTACAATAGCCTAGGTGCTATTATTATTCCCATTTGTCTCTTGTATATGTCTGAGATCAAATCAGATCTTCCTGATTTCATTTCTCCATTCTATCAACTAAGCTACATAGATGCCTAGTTATACCGGGAGAACAGAATGAAGTCTTATTTCCAGTATTTTCTCATTTTGCATGGGGCTGGTTCTGACTAGATATGCAGTTGCTGGGACCCTCCAGACCAAAAATTCTGACTTTTTTTCAGGAATATCAAAATATACAGCTTGCTACCCTAGAACTGCTCTCAGAGAGTTGATCCAAGCAGCGGAGGACTGGCTTTCTGTTCTTTTTCTCTGCAAAGGCTAGGATATCTACTTGGATGCATGCCACATAAATTGAAAAGGATTCAGGAAAAGTAATCCGGTGCCATCCTCTTTCTAGGTATAAGTATGAGCTTTTTATCCTTAAGTTTATTACTAAGCAACTTCATATGTATAATGGGCATCTTATTTCTTGCATTCTCAATGGCTAGCAGAGAAGTGAAGAAAGGGAGAGAATTTGGAAATGGAAATAAAAATAAAATTTAAAAAATTTATTGTTAATCTAATGGCTCTCCTGGTACTAGATGTTGCAAAGCTAGGAAGTTTCCAATAATCAACATTCTGAAGATCTCCATCAAATACTTTCCTGAAATAAAAACCAAACAAAAGTTTAGGTTGGTGTTTGTTTGTTTGTTTTTTCGTTCTCTGACCCACCTATTGAGGTATACTGCTGGGCTCTGTGAAACTAAAAAAGGAAATATATGCTTATATATCAAAATGCACAACTCATAATGCCACATACTTTTGATTAGAAGAGCAATTTTGGGAAAATCATCATAATTCTGCAAAAATTACTTTAAGAAAAATCTCTAGATTTCCCAGATTTGTTTCAGAGCTGGCCAAAATTGTAGATCAGGAGACATCAGTATTTCTCAAACTGGACAACAGACCCCATTTACTTTTGTTAAAAAAATTGTCCAAAGTTGCTAAGTAGGATGCACTGAGTTTTAAAGATACTAAATATCTTAGCAGACATCTTGTTCAACACACATCTAAACAGGAATTCCACTTGCAAAATGCACATGACAGTCATCTAGTTTTTACTCCCATAGCCTAACTCCATCTATTTCTACTTTCTACTTTTTGAAGACTTCACTATCTTCCAGGATAGCCACTTTGAGTTGTTGTTCAATCATTACAGTCATGTTTGATTCTTCATGACCCCATTTGGGGTTTTCTTAGCAAAGATATTGGAGTGGTTTGCCATTTTCTTCTCCAGTTCATTTTACAGATGAGAAAACTGAGGCAAACAGGGTTTGCCCAGGGTCACATAAGTGTCTGAGGCTGGATTTGAACTCAAAAAGATGAGTCTTCCTGATTCCAGGTCCAGAATTCTAACCACTTTGCCATCCAGTTGCCCCTTCACTTTTAGGCAGCGCTAATATTTCAGAAACTTTTCCTGACATCAAGCCTAAATTTGTTAGTGTGTAATTTCCTAATTCTTTCCTCTGGGCATCAAACAGAACTAATCTAATTCCTTTCCACATGACAGTCTTTCAAGTTTTTGAAGACATCTACTTATGTCTTCCTTGAATCCAGGGATTCTCCAAGATAAGTGTCCTCACTTCCTTCTACCACTCCTGATGGAGCATGGCTTCCAGGACTTTTAATACCCTGATTTCTCTCCTTTGGATCTCTCTAAATAATAACTTTCTTGGACAATGATTTAAAAAAAAATACCTGTGAAAAATCTCAACTCCATATTCCTCCTTAGTAAGAGGTCATTTTGATGCACAGTGATTTTTAACTTAATGGTGGATAAAAACACAGCAAACCAATTTAGTCAGTGTTCTGAACCAGTCTTCACTGTCCAGGTGATGCTGCATTTGCATTTGGGGTGATACAGATGGGGAGCACATGTTCTGTGGCCCCAGAATGTCTACCTCCTTACCATCTTGAGTTCTATTTTTCTCAGAGACTCTGCTTGACAGCTGCCCAAGATCAAATGTCCACGGTATCAAGAAGAGCAGCAATGTCAGTGTTGTGGCATGTGACTACCATGATCAAACACTTTTGCTAACTCTTCATTTAAGGTAAAAAGTGGGGAGGGATAAAGATTTGGATTAGATGGCTTTTAAAGTCCCTTCTACTATGATCTATGATTCAATTACTTCTATAATGATGCTAAATATCAATAAAACTAATATAAATAAAATAAAATAATATGCATAAAATAATGCTAAATACCATTGCTTCTAAAAAGATTGTTTTCGGGATGTGTATATAGGTGTATATGTGATATGTAGATAATACATACATATGTATATATATAAAATCTCTATTATATGTATATAATATCATATATATTATATGTCTGGCAGATAAACATTAAGACAGCTTTGTTTTCATATAGCATTACTGCCCCCTAGTGGAAGTTAATGAACAGCTTAGCCTTCAATTCTTCAGATAAGAATCCAATATACATTTTTCTTTTTTTTCCAATCAATTTTTTGGGACTATGTTAGTTGTGGGGGATAAAATAAAAACAGAGATTCTGAATATATTGAATCTCTTCCAATTTCCTGAATAACATGTGCATCTGATTCATATCTTTTTGTTATTGTTGTTATTGTTAGGGGGGATGGGAATATGTTAGACAATGTGGGGAAGGAGTGCTGGATTTGGAGTCAGAGTTTCAGACATTTTTAATCATTGTAAGCCCTTTTGGAATTTTCTTGGCAAAGATGTTGGAATGGTTTTCATTCCTTCTCATTTTATAGATGAGGCAAAATACAGTTAAATGACTTGTCTAGTTGACATAGCTAGTAAGTGTCTTGAGTTCAAATTGGAATTCAGGAAGATAACTCTTCTTGACTTTAAGTTAGGGACTCTGTACACTCTGAGCTGGGTTCAAATTCTGGTTCTGACTCTTACTATATGTATGATTTTGGAGACATCACTTAATGTCTCTAGGTCTAAGTTCCTTTAACTGTAAAATAAGCAAGTTAGAACAGATGACCTTCTATCTCAGGAACCGTAATCATAAGTAACTTTTTCTCCATATTGTATCATGTTATAACAAATATGCTTTACATTTATGAAACATTTTACAATTTTCAAAATCTTTTGATTTATATTATGTCATTGGATCTTCACAACTACCTTGTGTGACAGGAAGGGTAAATATTTTATTCTCATTTTACTAAAGAGGAAAACTGAGATTCAAAGTGGTTAGGTGGCTTATATAAAATCATATGAACTAGTATATAGGTTAGAACCCAGGTTTCCTGACTCATGGTCTATCTTTCTTTCCACTACACCATATTGTCTATCACTCTCATTTAAATATCTATGTTGAAGACTTATATAATTAATACCCTAGCAGAAAAGTCTCTTGCCCTCCTTAATGGCATCAACCTACAACTGCCAATCCTATCAGTCATCAACCAAAGTAAGAAGACCCTGACCTGGATATTGTATGACACTGCTCCTTCTCCAAGATCTTGAAGTTATTACTGCCTCTGTCCAGGTAGAACCTCCTCACTTGCCATTGCTACTGCTATTAGCAAAGGGTACTTGCTTAACACTTTAGGATGCTTCCCTAGAAATTTCCTAAAACCTAATAAAACTCTATGAAGAATATTGAATTTGGCAGCTAAGGGTATGGTTTTTCATCATTTTATCTTGTCTATCATCTGTATGAGCTTGGTTAAGTTACTTAATTTTGATGGGAATCAATTCTTCTTCCATAAAATGAGAAGATTGGACTAAATCAGTAAGCATTTATTAAGTGTTTACTATCTGACAGGAAAAGTGCTAAGAGCTAAGCATACAGAGACAAAAGTGAAACCTGCCCTAAAAAGATTACACTCTAACAGAAGGGAAAACACAAATATCAGGCAATATGGGGATGAAGGGTACTAGCAATTGGGAGGATTAGAAAAGGTTTCATGAAAAAGGTGGCACAAGCTGAATCTTGGGGAAAAATAACCCAGGGATTCTAAAAGATGGAAGTTAGGGAAAAGGGCATTCCAGGGATGTGGGATAGCCAATGCAAAAATACATAGATGGGAGCTAGAACAGCAGATGTGGAGACTGGCTTCTGGCCATTCAGCAAGGAAAGGACCTCAGAATCTGAATGTAACTTGCACAAGAAATAACCATGCCCACAAAGACTCCTCTCTGTAACACAGGCAAATGATAATGCACTGGAAAGAAAGCTGACTTTGCTGCACTGAACTTGCAGTTGTAGGACCTGAATTTTAATCTTGGTTCTACCATATGTGCTCTGTGTGACTTTGAACAAGTCACTCCATCTCTCTATTCCTCAGTTTCCTCAACTGTAAAGTGAGGACATTAAACGAGGTGTTTTTTTAATGTCCTCTCTAGCAGTAGACCTGAGATTTTATGAATTTCAATGGACTTTTTTTTCTATCCTAATTCTCCTTGACTTTTCTGTGGCTTGCATCTTTACATTCATCCAACTCTCTAATGACTCCTTTTCTCTTATTTTCTCCATCTTCTATCCATCCCTTAAGTGTGGGCATTCCCCAAAGTATGAACCTCCTTTTCTTTTTTCCTCCTCCTCTTCCTCCTCTTTCTCTTTTTCTCCTTTTCCTCCTCCTCTTCCTCCTCCTTTTTCCTTTTCCTTTTTCTCCTCCTCCTTCTTCTCCCCCCCCTCTCTCTCTCTTTTTCAAAGATTTTCATATCAAAGAATTCCATGTACAACCTAGTATACCTGCTTTGGATGCATGAGCTGAGAACAGAGACTATGGATAAAGCTGCCAAATTTGACTTAGAGAAAGAGTGATTAAAATAGAGCACATTGACTATCTTTAAAATTTTGAAGAGATGTCATGTGGAAAAGTTTTTCTTGGTATTGCTTCAAATAGTAGAACTAAGATTAATAGGTAAAGTTACAAGGAGGGAGATTTGGGCTCTATATTAAGGAAGAATTGTCTTACACATATGGCTAACAGTGGAATGGACCTGAACTGGGTTGGTTGCAGTGAGAATGGAAAGAAGAAAAGGTATGACATGTTTCTGTGATTAAAAAAAAAAAAAACAATTTGGAAACTAATTGTATTGAGAGATAGAGATGAAGAGGAAAGAATTAAAGATGGCTCAATGCTTACAAACCTGAGGAATTAGAAGGATAGTTGTGCCATTAACAGAAATAGTCATGTTATGGGGAGTCAAAGAGGGATATGCGTGCGTATGTGTGTGCATATGTGTGTGTGTGTGTTTCAAACATTTTGAGGTGGGGATGGTGGACATTCAAGTGAAGATATCTAGCAAATAGTTGGAATAACTGGACTGAATCTCTAGACTTTAACATCAAGGTAAATGAGAAAACAGGAAGAGGACAACAGTTTGAATCAATTGTTCATTATGTAAACTTGTATTCTCATGAATACTATGTTCCAGGTATATCATACAGTTAATACATTTTTTGCTAAAATGCCTGACCTTTCTTCTGTACTCTCGCTCTCTCTGTGTCTGCTATACTTTCCCTCCTCTCCTGTTTCAATTTCAGAGCTACTGCTGTTACAATTCAGTAAAGAGAATTCACAGTAACCACCATCATGAATAATACCATGGAAAGAATTATCTATTATTCACCAAATACGTCCCCAATCTTTCCCTGGAGCATCCCAAAAGCTCACTTCTAGGATTTCCCTTCACGATGTAATCAAGTGAAAAAGAGCACTAGACCTGTCAGACACCCAAGGTTTAAATCCTGGATCCATCACTTACTAGTTGTGTGCAAGTTCCTTAATCTTATAGAGCATCAGTTTACTAATCTATACAATGGGAATATATATGTATACTATTGACCTCACAGATTTGCCCACAAGTTGTTGTAGAGAAAGTGGTGTTGTTAAAGAATTTTGTCATTAAGAGCTATTATTTCAACCACCAGGTGGCACTGATAGACACTCCTTTGACAGTGCTGAGCTGGTCCCAAGCTATTCAGTTACTACTGTGTAGCTCTTCTGTCCTTCAGCTCTCCCCCTCACTACAGGTCAGCACTATAAGGATGCATGGATTTGTGACTCTACCTACCAATTAGAACTTTGCTCTGAATTTCCTCTTATAGCTAACTCCACCACCTTTTAAAGACCTGAATTTCAATGAATGCTATCAGTAACCTTGGCATAATAGAGTTGCTTCTCCACAGAAGTAGATACACATACTAGAATGTTGCATGATGCAGTTTTATTTTTAATAGAAAATCAATAAGTAAATAAACTACTTAACAGAGATAATGCATAATAATAAACAATGAATATGTTCTAGTGGTCCCATTACTTGCCTAAAAACCCAAAAGTTTCCCCTCAGTACAAGATCAATCTATACTCAGAAGTTCCAAGCATTTTATAAGGTGAATTCTCTCTAAAGCAGACAAAGAGGTGCAATATTATTCCCATGGGAGATTCAACTTAGATTTCCTCTAAAACTGATCACTAAGTGCAGACACAGGAGGTCTGTAGTTAGGGTTTCAGTTCTTTCACAGCACAGAATGAGGAGAGATGGGTTCCAGTGCAAACTAGAACTCAAAAGTATTGGTCCTTTCCCATCCTGGTTGCCATACAGATCTCTGACTTTGTCTGACTTCCAGTAATCCATCATGAATCAGAGTGAGCATCAGTAGCAGCCAGACCAGCAAGGAATCACACCTCCATCCCATGTCACTGTATCCCTGTCCCTCTGATTTTCATCTGCTATTCTCTCTGTTGCCATTGTACCGTATCACTTTTTTTTTTCTTTCTGTCCCAATTCAAAGCTTCTTTACATTTTGAATCACTGGGAAGGGACAGCTGTAAAGTTAAAGCATCACACCATAATTCCTCAAAATCTTTACACTTTGAAAATATCATTAGCTAAGAAGCATCTACCCTTGGTCCTGTTGCCCATATGGTTGTTAATGTCTTCTCTGGGTTCTAAGTTTTCTAGTCCTGCTTCCTGGTGCTGAGGATCAAGGAATGAACATCACCATATTGTTGTAACAGTATAATTAATCAATGCAACAATGTCTATTACTATTCCTAGTTAATAGAAGACAATTCTTTTTTTTTAATCTTATGGTACATAATCTCAGCTGCTCAACAGCTTCAATAATATTGTGCTTTACCTTTATTAATTCTTCTTCTCATTCTCCACAAAACTTGCTCCATATCTTTTTTTTTTCTTCTTTGATAGAAGCACCTAATTTTCCCCATAACCTACATTTCTAGAAAATTATCTGGCTTTATATTCCACCAAGAAGACTGAAATCAACATTCCAAAATCCTTCATTCCTGTCACTACGTCCAACTGGCTTTCTCTTCTAATAATAAAATTAACTTCTGTCTTGCTCATAAAGCACAATGAATTTTTAGTCTTAGTATGGATACTTCTTTCAGAAATGTAGATCACAACCCATCCACTTACTCATCTTAGATAATTTTTCTCCATATGAGTCCACAAATCCTCCATACAGGAACCACCCAAAGCAGTGAAGTTCTTCCTCTCATATCAATATTGATGCAGCATTCAAATTTACTAGCTATGTCTTTCACTCTTTACAAAGATATTTAGAGATTGCTTTTAAGGTTTGCAAAGTACTTCAAATATACCACTGTGGTGAGTTTTTTCTTCTCAAAACGCAGCCAGGTGATAAAAGTTCAGATCTTTTATTATCTCCAATATAGCCCGGTTAGCTTAGAGGCCTATCTCTCTGCTTGGTTCCAAGAGCTCCCTCCGAATGTCGCCAAATCCAAAGGTCTGGTCCTTCAGCCTCTGCCTCTGCTTTCTTCTGCCTCCAACCAGCACAGAGATGGAATGAATCTCTGAAATCTCGACTTGTAGCGTCTTCACTCTGAAGAACTTCTTCTGCCACCAGCCAGCCAAGTGGAAAATATTCTGCCTTGCCTCGGAGAGAGGGCTTCTGGCGTAGCTCCACTGAAATCTGACCGAGGGCCTCTGTCTGTTTCTTTTATCCAAGAGGGAGGAATTGTGGGATACGAGAGAGAGGGATTATGGGTTTTCTCCTTTCTCCCATAGTGCTCTCTGGCCCAAAGAGCTTCAAGGGAGGTGTGAACTCATTGAACTCCAATGAGTAAAGGTGTGAACACAAGCCTTGTATTAATTAGTTCTACTTAGTACCTTGTTTCAGGTTCTGCCCACAACATCTTCTTGTAAGATTAGATCAACTCTAATTAGTTAGCAGTTAGTAAGGATTCCAACATACCATGTCACTTGTGTGTACTGCAAATATGTTTATCCCCATTTTAGAGATGAAAAAAAAAGATTCCATGTGACTGACTTGCTTGAAGTCAATAGCCAGAAATCTTCTTAAAACATGTTCATATACTTCTGTATAGATGCCATTTCACTTCTTTCCCATATGGAGAATCTATGACTAGAAGACTTAATTCTCCTGAAAATGAAGAACTTTATACCATCTTCCTCTTTTCTTTTCCTAGTCCTGTGTTATAATTTCTTATTGGTCCCCTTGCATTTATAAATAAAACAATAATATAGTAACTTTGAAAATTAATTTGATACTCAATGGACACAGTTTGCAAAGTAGAATGTTAAAAGGATTTTCTAATCCTAAATCAAATAAATTCTCAGAACACAGATTCTGCCTGCGATGAATATTAGTCGGGTCAAGAACAATTGTTTTAAATGATTATAGACTCATAGAATTCCTTGAATTTGGAATAGACTTCTGAGGGGATCCACAAGGAGGAGATTGTCCCAGGTGCTACAAATAACCTCTTCTCTCTAAATGTATCATCAGCACCCACAAGCTCTTCCTATTAGCTTAGCTTCTTTCTTCTCATTTCTTTTCTTCCTATAACCATCTCCCTCTGACAGATTCACAAATCCTGTCCCCATAGGGTGATAATGCTCTTTATACTAGACTAGATTCTAATTGGGAAAGCATTACTGATTTGTCCTTACAACATTTAAGGTCTAGAAAGAATTAGTGTTGAACTATAAAGAGATGAGAATATGGAGAGCAATGATAGGAGAAGGCAATTTTCATTTAAGCAAAAGATGGTTCTGAATGACAAAGGGGCAAGAGGTAGAAATGCATTGCCATTGTTCATAAAAAAGTATTAATTATAGTAAAAACAAATGAGCTCCAAGGCTCTAATTACAATGGTATTTA
The DNA here is from genome assembly GCF_016432865.1 of Antechinus flavipes. Lineage (NCBI taxonomy): Eukaryota > Metazoa > Chordata > Mammalia > Dasyuromorphia > Dasyuridae > Antechinus > Antechinus flavipes. Next base: position 383,737,639 of record NC_067398.1, read on the forward strand.
AATGTTTCTTCGATTCTGATTCTATGGTGGGATAGCCCCCTCTACTCCCACCTCTTTAGCTTATTACCACAAAGTAGTAGGGATGGGATATTTTCATAGTGTTGGGTGCAAAGGACAAACAAACAAACAAAAAAGAATCTGTGCACTCAGAGAATTTACATTCTATTTTGGGAAAACAAATTGTACACAGATGCCAAAGTCTGATAGTGGTACTAAAGGGACTTCTCAGAGGAATTAGAGGCACTAGTCACTGTGGAAAGCTGTAGGTCCTTTTATTTGAATGTTTGAGGAAAGGTTCAAAAGGAAGACAACATGGGCTTATTAACTAGAGATACTTAAGGGAAGAGGAAGCAGGGATAACACAAGAAAAGAATTAGGGCAGCCCAATGAGCTTCTCACACTGGGGTCAGGGATGGATATGTCCTAACTAGGATATTTTATTTAACTCTCTAATGTTGGGGCTAATACTGCCAAACTTCAGAAAAGGAAAGAAAGCGGAATATGACCAGGGATATTATCAAGTTATCTTCAAGACATGGTAGGAAAAGGAGAATGAGAGTTATATTGTTTAGGACATCTACTTCAAGTTGTTATTTCTTATCCATATATATGAAATATTTCCTTATTACTACTCAAAACTCCAAAATTTTGAGAACTGAAAGTTCATGCTCTCTTTGTAAATATTCTCTGTGGTCTAATGCTTTTTTTTTTTTTTTTTTAATTTTCTGTGGTGATGTAATTTTTTTAAATTTTATTTTATAATAACTTTTTATTGACAAAATCCATGCCAGGGTAATTTTTTTACAATATTATCCCTTGCACTCACTTCTGTTCCGATTTTTCCCCACCCTCTCTCCACCTCCTCCCCTAGATGGCAAGCAGACCTATATATGTTAAATATGTTGCAGTATATCCTAGATACAATATATGTTTGCAGAACCGAACAGTTCTCTTGTTGCACAGGGAAAATTGGATTCAGAAGGTAAAAATAACCCGGGAAGAAAAACAAAAATGCAAATAGTTCACATTCATTTCCCAGTGTTCTTTCTTTGGATGTAGCTGCTTCTGTCCATCATTTATCAATTAAAACTGAGTTAGGTCTCTTTGTCAAAGAAATCCACTTCCATCAGAATACATCCTCATACAACATCGTTGAAGTATATAATGATCTCCTGGTTCTGCTCATTTCACTCAGCATCAGTTCATGTAAGTCTCTCCAGTCCTCTCTGTATTCATCCTGCTGGTCATTTCTTACAGAACAATAATATTCCATAACATTCATATATGTGGTCTAACTCTTAATTGCCATGCTCACCACCTATTGATTGGCTCTCTTCTCTGCTGCTAAAGGTCATGATCTTTGAAATTATGGCCTTCCTCAGGTGACTGTATTTTAGTATTCATATCTTTCTGGAATACATGACTTTCCTTTCTGCTGAATGCTAGATTCAGGACCTCTCTACTAATCAAGTAGGATCCAGTTAACTAGGCAATTGTGGATTGAGAAGAAAAGAAGAAAGAAGGAAAAAAAAATCATCTCCCATCCTTCTACAGGGATCACCTTACAATCTAGCCTAGAACTCCCTCTAATTCTGCAGGGTTTAACTATTTAATGATCCTATTGGTATGGCTGATTTGTTTACTCAATTAAATTTCTCTCTTCTCTGACTCAGAAAAATGTTCTAACCTCAGAAAATGATCATTGAGTGTTAAGAAAAGGATAATATTTTCACTACTTCAACATGAATGACTCCATCCTGTGACTTACAGAGATATCAAACATTTGTATACGAATGTGTTTAATATGCAAAGTACTAGGATATTATAGGTTTGACATGCAGCAATAGATTCCATATTTATTTTACAAAATTTATAAAATGAAATAAACCCTCAGACTTGCAGTCAGGTAACTAGATTTGGAGTATCAGTTCTATCACTTACTAACTATATGATTTTTGAATAAATGATTTCATTCCTCTAGAATTCAGTTTCTTCATCTATAAAATGAGGGATTTGGATAAAATGACCTCTAAATTGCCTTCAGCTCTAAACCTATAATCCTTAAAACCAATGTTCAACATGGTAAGATGATGTTCTTTAAAAAATAAAAAAAATATATTGCTGCCAGGCTTGTAGCAAATACCTGTAAATTCTCAATTAATAAAATAAAGAAAAAATGAATTTTAAAAATTACCCACTAAAAAGCAGCAGCTTGGTGGCACAGTGAATATAACAAAATATATGGATCCAGGAAGACTTGAGTAAACATCTTATCTCAAACAGTTTCTAACTGTGTGATCCTGGCAAATTTACTTAATTTCTCAGCCTTGTTTCTTCATCTGTAAACTGGGGATAATAAACTACCTTATAGTGTTGTTGTGAGGATAAAATGGACTATCTGTAAAGTCTTATGTAAATTTTAAAATGTTATATTTAGTAGCATTATTTTCTGTTGTATGATGATAATCACTAATAAAGATTTTTTTTTAAATGCTTAATTTATATGAGACATCAGGCTTAGTGCTAAGGAGATTAAGGAAGACATAGTTCCCAAGATTATTTGGGTAAAGGAAATAGAGAGGTCAGCACATACTGCCTCCACAATGCCTTTTGATGATTCCAGACATCTGACATAATGTGGCATTCCTTGTGCCTGTTTCAGTGAGAACCAATGACCTAACAGAATTACCAACGGAAGTGAAGAATGTAAACCTTTAGAGAGCACTTGAAGACCTGCAATTCACCAACCTCCAGCTGGAAACTGGGATGAAATGATCCCCCTTCCACTGCTCTCTGGCTCCACAGACTTATGCACAAGGTGGAGCAACCCACATATCACTTCACAAAATTATGGTCATACTAGCAAAAGATGAAAATGTTAATTTGCTTGGTAGTGGTGATAAAGAAAAATACAAGGAGTGGAATTTTCATTAAGCAGAAAACTCCAAAAAAAAGAAAAAAAGAAAAAGAAAAAGTCAAGGCTCATTACTGTCTTTCATTCCCCCTGGATATCAAATCTTAGGATGATGATATATAGTTTCCATGCAGCTGGGTGTACTAATTGAGAGATACTCTAGGAGAGATAGCTTTAAAGTGTCTGTGGGAAATGCAGCTTGAAAGCAGATGCAGTATGTGGCAAAGAATGAGAGACATGAAGGAGAAGGAGATCACTGAGTTGGAGCTTATATACAGATCACTGATATTTGTTGCCTTTAATAGGATTTGAGGCCCTTGAATGTGTGAACCTATACTCTAAATATAAGACTGAGAGTTTAGGGAGACCCAGGGGTCAAGGAATGAAAAGGAAAGTATTTTTTAAAAAAGTAACAATGTAAACAAAATAAAAAATCCATAATAAAATGAAGCCAAATGTCATAGCTATCATATGTAAATATAGTTTTATTTGCTATAGTGACCTCAATAATGGGCCTCTAAGAGATGAGGAAAATTATCTTCATCTTTGGAAACTGAATGCTCTACATGCTGTCTGAGGAGGAGGAGGAAGATAGCTAACATTAACAGTACTTTAAAGTTTGCAAAATGCTCTACAAATGTCATTTCATGTGATTGGTGAGTCTATTGTTGATTAGTTTTGCTTAACTATTTTTTTCTTGTTACAATGGAAAGTTCAAAGGTTGGAAAGGGAAGGGTATGTCCAAAAACTACCCTTTCATAAACTCAGACCCAAGTAGTTTTTGTTAATCCTAAAATGTTCTACAGATTGCAAAATGTTCTGCATGGTAATTATTTACATTTTTGTCTTTAAAGAACTGACATAGTTAATTTTGAGAACTTTGTTGTTCCTCTTTAAGGGAAAATTCTAGGGCTTTAACTAGTAGCTGTGGCAAACTGGTTGAGAAGGGGAAAAGAACAAGATATAAACACCCTCAGATCAATCTAGGTTATTATTGTCAATCTGCACAATAGACAGTATTGCACAATACAGGTACTCAGGTCAAGTGGCACCCAAAAAGTCTGCCTCAAAAGAACTGAAAGAGTACGTCACAATAGGACTTTGTGAAAGGTTGGATTGGCATATACTTCTTTATCCCAGGGAAAAGATTGTCAACATAGGCAATCTTCCCACTGACCCCTTAGTTCTTTTTTTTTTTTTTTTAATTTTATTTTATTTAATTAATAACTTTGTATTGACAGAATCCATGCCAGGATAATTTTTATACAACATTATCCCTTGCAATCGCTTATGTTTCTGACCCCTTAGTTCTTGATGTGAACAACCTAAAGGAGTATACTTACCTCCCTCCCTCCCATGTTCTTGATGTAGAGAAAGGAAAAATATCAAATCCTGCACATATCTCCCATTATCCTCCCACCCCAGGCCTTTCAGTTTTCAACACCCTTGGTTAAATTTCCCTTGATCCTAGTTATACCTCTGGAAGATACTTTGGGAGTTACCCAATTAAGATTGGGAATCATGACAACCTTGATTTCTGTGCCTCATGATTTTTAATTGAATACCCAAATTAATTTAAATGTAAATTCCTATAAAGGTAGTTATCAAAACTACTAGAGGCTATCTCAAACATTAAGATATCATGAGATAGTATATGGCTTTTTTAATGCACGAATGCCTATAACCTTTGAGCAGCAATCTTAGGGAAATCAGATTGAAAGTGGAGAGGTCCATGTATCTTTTAGCCAATTTTAAAACAATTTGGCAGTGAACATGTTGATAAAAGTAACAAGGCATATTTTAAATAGGTAAATGAATTCTACCACAAGAGTAATTGCTCATTTAGACAACAATCTTAAAAGAAAATCCACATATTCTTAAAGATGTTACATGTTTAAACAGTCAGCTGGATGAAAAGTCTTGCAATTTGTGTACATTTATGAGTGTTAAGACAGTGAAGTTGTATGTGGAAGGTGGGCTGGTGGCATTGTTCTTTGACATAAAGAACAATAGCTCTTTAATAGTGAAAGGTAATGGGAAAAAATTGTCTGAACACTTGGAGAGCTTTGTCTAGCTGGATGAGTGAGGTATACTGGGGCTAGCTAACTGACAGATCTCTTTTCAGATATTGACATAGCCCAAATCAATTTCTCATGCATTATAAAACAGTCTTCTTTGTTCTTTAAATTTCATGTTTTTCCTTTGCTTTAGTGTAGTATTTAAACAAAAAAATTGACAATCTGGGAAACACTGAATAAAAACAAATCATTAATATCAAAAGAAATAGAAAAACAATTTGCTTTATAAACTGGGAAATCAAATAGAAAAACTGAGTAAATGAAAAAAAAGAACATTTTATAAATAAATATTTAAAATATTCCATTTCACCCATTTATTACCAGTCTAGGCTCCTCTAAGGCGGCAGACTGATTAATATAATAAATGAAATTAGCATTATTTTCTACTTGTCTGGCTTAAATTGTTACCCACCCTCAGTGAACAAGTGACTGATCATCACATAATACACAATAATAAAACACTCCCGGATGAGTTGCTTTCAGAACCACCAGATAAATAATAAAGAGCTCTTAGCAATTACTACATTAGATAAGGGTACTTCAACTAAGACTAGTGCCCATTTTACATATTCTCTTGGAAAAAAATTTTTTGCTCATTATTTAAAAATCGCTTGATAAGATTTTAGAATATTAATTTAGCAAATCCCTTAATTCTATCTCAAAATTTTTTTTACATATAACAACAAAAAAAATCTTAAAATTTTATTCACACATGTACAACATATAACAACAAAAAACTGTAATAGTATACAAGGAGAGGGGAAAAAATAATTCAGAAAGCCTTGACTTACATAAGGAACCGCAGCTTGAAATCATCAGGAATGTATCCAAGTTGTTAGAAATTTTGAAAACTGCACCACAAAACACTCCTCTGCTTCTTAATACAATTATATATGTTCTTACTACATCCTTAAAAGTAAATGGCAAAGAAAATTTCTGATAAAAGATACCTACTGATCAAGTTTCTTACTCGTGGACAAATGGTCTTCACAGATTTCACACATTGTTTCTGAATTTGTCTGACCCCAAATTATTTCTAAGCATTTATGAAAGACATAAAAACCTAAATTAGCTATAAAGATGATATATGCTTCCTTAGCCTTTTGGAAGATTTCTGGGGGATTTCTTATTGAATTAAAAGAGATATTTACCTAATTAATATTTCCATTTATTTCTAGTTTTTTCTTAGTTAGATAATGAGATCTTAGAAGCTTAAGATCTGAAAGAATCTATTAGATTAAATTTAAACTATCTCAAATTCTTTCTTATTTTTAAAAAGTAGTCATAAATTATAAAAGCTCATGGAAGATAACAATAATAGCATTTTTATAACACTTTAAAGGCTAGCAAAGCACTTTATACATGCTATCTCATTTGAGCCTTATGACAATGCTGAAAGGACATTTTACAGATGAGAAAACTCAAAATGAGGTTAAGTGACTTGTCCAGGATAATAAAGCTAGTAAGTTCTGAGGCAGAAATGAACTCGTCTTCTTGATTCCAAGTCCAGCACACTAACTGTATCACCCAGCTGACTTCTAGATATGAAGAATAAAGTAATTAAGATGCTATTTATTAAAAAGTTTCATTTTTAGGAAATTCTTCTTTATCCTAAAGTTATTGCATGGGAGTTAAGTCCACTGTTCCATTCTCAAGAGACAATGATACGTGAAGTTGGTGAACTTTTCATTTTCTTTAATCATCTTTTCATACACTGAAAGCCAATGAAAGCAGATCACATGTTATTCTTCCTTTCCCTCCCCCAGAAGTAAGTTTCAAGGATGAATCTTAGACAAAATTAAGACCTAGAATCCTCCATATTTCCTGATTCTGACTCTTTTCCACTGGATACATACCTCCCCAGAATGCCCAATTTCTAATAAGGAATTCCATTCCACCTCTCTTATCAAAATCAGTCCTTAGGAAAAGCCCTTATTAGATTAGTTCATTCACACTGAGACACAAATGTTATTTTTACCCTAAGAAATTTATACTTTTCCAGAAAATGAAGTCTTATTAATCCCCATGAAATTTGGGGATTCAGACTAATGACGAAATTACATGAGGACTTTCTGCAAACTGCAAAATCACAACCCATAAACTGTCCCTTATGATATTTCAATTCCCCAGTGATCAGCAGCAACTCTATGCTACAAGAACAACACTCAAGCTATGATATTTTATCTGCACGTTTGATTTTACAGGCTTCTACCAGGAAACATTATAAATTTAAGAATGGCCATAATTCATCAGCAAATTAAGTTATGCTGAAGACAAAAAGCCAAATGCTATTAGGAAGCTATTAATTGAGAACAGCGAAACACTGAACCGTAAAAGAAGCTGCTTGTAAAAGCCACTGGGTACTGAAACTTTTGTGGAATATTAAAACAACACTTGATTTTTTTATCATGTTAGTGAGATAATTCAGAAATACAGGGTACAAGAAAGCAGAGGAATATCGCTAATAAAAGTGGTTAAAGCATTGCATCTGGAGTCAGGGAATTCAAATCTGGTTTCAGACACTCAGTAGTTGAGTGTTCCTAGGAAAGTAATTTCTGTCTGCCTCCCAGTTTCCTCAAAAGTAAAATGGGGATAATAATAATCCATACCTCTCAGGGTTGTTGTGATAATAAAATAAGAACTAAGCCTGACACAAAGCAGGCACTTAATATATGCTTGTTTCCTTTCTTCCCTGTGACCTTTAGGAGATAGTGAAGAACAAGTTATAAAAGGAAAACGTAGTTAGATCATGTGTAATAATCATTTCCTCTTGTAACCTACTCTTCAGCACCCCTAAAAGGTAAATACAAAACCTATTTTTCTATAGACTATCTACCTATTTGGCTATAAATACCTTCTATTATTCAAAAATGTCGTATCCAATAGTCATTTGGAGAGTGCTACCCACTTTTAATGAAGTCAGGTTTTGAATTAAATAGACCTAACCTAGTTAAGAGAAAGTTGCTTTTTCAGTGCAATCTCATGATTCAGAACTATCTCTTTATTCTAATCAAAGCTGGGATAAGGGGACATTGGGATGTTACATCCCTACCTTTGGAACAGTTTTAAGGCAACAAAATATCGATCAAAGGGGCAGCAAGTTGGCACAGTAGATATTTGGTCTCTGTTTCAAGAGTCTTGCCTCTATGATGTATCTTTCACACAACTGCCAGCAAAAATCTTAAACTACATGTGTAACTGTGTCATTCCCATATTAGATCAGATGGCTCCTTAAAGAAATATAAAATCCTGTATGGAATTTAAAGCCCTCTACCATCTGATTCCTACCTACCTTCCCAGCCTAATACAACACTCTCCCTCACAAATCTATACTCAAGATTGGCCCTCTTTCTCACACAAGATTACTACACTCCTAATCTTCATGACTTTGTATAAGCTATCTACCTCCTTAATGTCAAATTTCTTACCTGAGGCCTTTTCAGTTAATATTGCTAAGTCTATGACTGCAACAGATGAACACAATCTATTTTACAATTTAGCTTTGGATTGATCTTGGAATCTACAAACCCTATTAGCTTCCCTTAATAGCATTTACATATCTACTATTCATAAATATATCTAAACTCTTTCTGAACCTAATTATGTTGTTTTTGGTCCATACTTGTCTCTCAAATAAGCTTGCAGATTTATTTAAAACTATATAAAGTTGAGGTTCCTTTCATTGGCTCAAGTCAATACCAGGATTCCTTTACTTGTATTTCCACGCTGTACTTCCTTTTAACCTTTATCTGTCTAGAGTTAAGGTCTAGAATTATTATCATAATTTTAAACAATCTTGCTATGAGGTTCTCTCAGGTCCCTTGAACATCTTTTATTCTTTAAAAATGTTAATGATCCTTTTTTTCCCCTTAAACACATCATTTCTGCTCCTATACTATACTCAAACACTGCTTCTATACAGAAAAGAATTCTCCATTGTTACAAAGCCTTTACTCAGATCACTGTTAAAATTTTAAATGTAGCCCAGAATCAAGCACAGGTACACTGGGGCCCTCTAGTTTGTCACAGACCCATTAATGAATCTCTTTGGGTCCAGGAATTTGACTAGTTATTTCGCCTAATTATGCTACTATTCTCTAACCCCAACTTCTTAAACTGTGGGCTTTATAACTGAATGTGAAAATCACAAAATAATGATTTATTATCAGTAAATGTTTGATTTGTATACCTATACTCCTGGGGTCATGTAAAAATTCATCAGGCAAAAAAGGGTAGCAAATAGAAAAAGCTTAAGAAGCCCTGATCTAACCCACATCCTTGCTATCTTTTTTACAAGAGCATACAAGACTTTGTCAAATATTTTGCAAAATTTCAAGAAACTATATTTTTAGCATTACTTTGATTGCCTAGGCAAAAAAAGGAAAAAAATGACAGTCTGACACAATCTGTTTCTGATGAAGCCAAGTTGTAAAGGATTCATTTTTTTCTAGATGTTCACTCACCATCCTTCAAATAATACTTTCCAAAACTGGGTCAGCAAAAGAAATCAAACTCATTAGCCTATGGAATATGTAGACTTCACTTCTTTTTGAAAATAGGGACATTTTTCCATCTCCAGTCTATGGTATTCTTCCTTCAAGGACTACATTTACATTTGTCATTTTTTTCAGAACACAGATGCAACTCATCAGGGCCTGTAAAGAACTATCCAGGACAAGATAATGTCTCCTGAGAGAAAAAGCTTTGGTAGAACCAGATTTCCTGAATTTCATCCAGGTCATATACAAACTGTCTATGAAATCTATAATGAAAAAATCTATCACAATCAAGCAATAAGCATTAAAATTACCTCACCTTGATAACATGAAAATCTCTTTTGTGTCTTGTCTGCCCTTTAGAGAAGGAATTTTCCCTCTATCAGGGACTTTCATCCTTTTTCTTTTCTGTATCACCCAGAACATAACACAGTGCTTTGTATAGATTAAATAATTAATAAATGCTTTTTCATTCATTCATTCATCTCTAGTCTCTTTCTAACTCAGGAATTCGAAACTTTCTGTGTGACTTCACTGGCAATCTGATGAAATCTATGAATTTCTTCTCAGAATGTTTTCAAATGCATAAAATACACAGGATTACAAAGGAAACCAATTATAGCTACCAAAATATTTTTAAAAGGAAAAAAGTTCATAAGCACCAGTTAAGAACTCCTGTTCTATCAGGATAGGATTGCTGAAAACAAGGATAAGGGAAAGTAGAAGCAGAGAAGAACAAACAGCATAAGATTTTAAAAATACATTTCTTAAACGACAGTTAAAGAAACAAAAACTATTTTATTATCAATCTTTATGATATTGTTATTTAATAGTATTATTTCCAATATTTGATTGGCTTCATTTGTTTCAGTTTTTGCTTTTTTTTTTTTTAATTAACTGTTCTGAAGGATGGACGGTATTTTGAATATCATTTCAGAAATCAAAGAGACTTCAGCTGTCGTTGCTTGTGTCTTGGATTTGTTGCACAATATACAAACCATCGTCCTCGCCTTTTCACAAAATAACAGTCCTTACAGCGCTTCTTTAGAACAGCTTTTGTTTTGAACCCAAGAGCAGGTTGAGAGGATGGAAGCAAGTAACGTGAAAGAAATGGATGAATTATTGAACTATACTTCATGGGACCTGTATTTACAGGAAATGTACTTTGTTGTGATGCAAATAGGAATGCAGAGATTGAGGAAGGTTTCGCTGAACATCTGCTCATATGGAAAAGAGGACTGCTGATAGTAAACATCATTTTCTTTACAAACAGAGATGCCATGTTTTAGCCAAACCTGGGGGAAAAAGAAAAAAAGATTTTTTTTACTTCCCCTATATTTGATATAATTTATCTTTCCCCCATTTTATTCAATGTTTTCATGGCTCAAAACAACTATTATCAAAGCCCCAGGCCCATTTTACTAAAACCCACATGTCATTCATATTCTTTGCATGGTAAAAAATTATAAGAAATAATGATCCTGAGGAGAGAAAAGAGTGAAGACCATCCTCCCCACAGTGAAAAAGTAAATAAATTGTTTTAAATACAGTAAGGGGGGAAGGGAGGAAAGGGGAAGAAGATATCACACAGGACTAGGTAACACTTCCTTTTATTCTCAAGACCAGAACTTATCCAGATGTACACACACACACAAACACACACACACACACACACACATATTCATATCTCCCCCCCTCCCCCCTTAGACTTGAAGATCTTTTTAGTATTTTGCTCTGTTGAAGTGGTTTTGAGATTTATGTTTTCCCAGTGGGGCTGCTTAGGATGTCTGGGATAAACTAAGAAAGAAACTCAATTACTACTTGACTAGCAAAACAAAAGTTAAAGGCTAAGTTCCTGCTCAGTTCCACTACAACTACTTTCCTCAGGGAGAATAAATGTACAAATTTGAAAAGTTCATTGTAATCAGAGCATTTAGCACCCTTAAGAATACAAACTACATAACATGAAGTATCAAAAATTTCTAATTGCTATTAGTACACTTAACAACTATCCATTTGGCAGTAAAATTACATAAGTGCAGAATAAACTAATTTTATCAACAGCTCTACATGTATTGTGTCTCAGATTATACAATTAATTAATTTTAGCATTGTACTGAAATAAAATGATAGATGAGAGTTCCTTAAGGATCAATATTGGCCCTTTAACATTTAATGTTGTCATCAGTGATTTGATAAAAATACAGATATACTTATCAAACTTTAAATGACATAGGACTGAAAGATAGCTTACATATAACAGTTGAAATCCAAAAAGATCTCCACAATCTAGAATAAGTTGAATCTATGAAAAAAACTTTTCCATTTCAATTCAAAAAAATCAATTTCACAAATATAGAATGGAGCTTTTGTTGACCTCAACCTAAATAAATCATTAGAGTTAAGTAAATTAGACAAAAAGGCTAATGTGAGCTTAGGCTCAGGAATAGGGAGAGGAGTGTCTTAATAATAAATTCTACCCCAGTCAGATTACAGAATTTCAGTTTTGGAAGAGTATCAAGAGCTTCCTACTCCAACCCAAACATGAAAATCAATACATTACAACAATCCAACAAGTGATCACTGAAGTGCTTCAGTGACAGAGACCTTACTTTGTGAAACTTCTAATTGGAGAATATTAATTGTTTACATCAAGTCTAAATGTGCCTCTATGCAACTTTCACCCATTGTTCCTAGTTTTGATCCTTGGACACAAACAGAATAACTCTAATCCTTCTTCCATAAAATATCCTTTCAAGCAGCTAAAGACAAGTATCCATCATGTCCTGCCATTAGTATTCTCCATCCTTAAGTGTCTTCAATTCCCTCAACAAAGCCTTAAACTGGAAGGATTAATCACCACTATTTCATATTCTCCAATTCTTCACTATTTTTTCTAAACTATTTTGCCCAAATATGAACTCAATCCTCTAGAAGTAGTCTGATCAGGGTTAAGCTGTACTCTCATGTTCTTATTCTTATGAACTATGCCATTTTTTTAACCAAGCACAAAAATTGCATTCATTTTGGAGGTTCAAACTGAACTTATAGTCTAAAAAAATCCAGACCTTTTAACTGTTATTAGAACCATGACTCATGCCCATTTTATATTTATAAGAGAATATTTACCCCTATTTAACTATTTGGAGGTTCAGAACTCTCTCTATATATATGTGTATACACACACACACACACACATTGAGAAAAAGTTCTAGCATAAAATTTTGGGGAAGTTTTGATAAACTAGAAACCATCAAATGGTCTTGAGATACTGTAATGAATGGATGAGCTGCTGAACTGGCAATGGTTGATCTGTAAAAGACTTAGAGGAGCCATGTCGCCTTTCTTCTAGAATTTGAAGGACTGTCACATGGAAGATGAATCAGACTTCTGCTTGGCTCCAGAATGTAGGACTAGGAGCAATGCACAGAAGTAAATTCAGGCTTAACAGAGCTATCCTAAAGTGAAGTGGACTTTCTCAGGATGGAATATTTTCTCCTTCTCTAGAGGTCTGTGTTTTGTTGGGAGTGGGATTTTCAGTTAGATCTAGGTGGACTGGATGGCCTAAGATTACTTTCCCATTCAGTTTCTATGACCTAGTGTAATACCCCATCACATAACCTCAATGATTTCATTTTAAATCTAAACTCTTCTATCATTAAAAACACAGCAGCACTAGCAAATATTATTTCCAAGTTTCCATGAACCCAAGCCTATATGCAGAAATCAGATTCAGAATTTGATTTCCAAAATTCAGTCCTAATCCTAGGTTCTATATAAGATTATGAGCTTCATGAGATCACATTGGATATATCTTTTCATAAATAACAATAACTTTAACATTAATGTAGGGTAAGGGACTAAAATTTTGTTAAGTTTCCAGTCTATGTGACAGAAACTAATACTAAGGGCTGCAAAGAAGTGGATAAATGTAAATCTATGAATGAATATAGCACTTCGAAGTTTTGAAAACACTTTGCTTCCAAATTTTAAAAAACACAATTCCTGTGGAAGAGGTGGAGGGAAAATGATCACCCAATAGTTTACACAGTGAGAACAATTAGGCTAAAAGATTAAATGATGTGTCTAGACTCACATTCATCTCAAACTCCTCATATCTTGCCTCTGATGCCTGGGAAATGGTAAGTGCTTGATAAATGCCTGTTAACTGACATGCTTATTTTCTGTTTAACCCCTGACACATAGCACTGAACCTCTCTGGTCATTAGCTTGTCTTCTGTAAAATGGGAAGTGGGGATTGGACTTAAAGAGCAGATATGGAATAAGGATCTCAGAGACTTTTACAATAATAATATTTACATAGCACTTATTAGATACAGGCATTGGGATAAATGATTTACAATCATCATTTTGTTATCCCAACAACCCTGGGAAAGAGGTACTATCATAAATCCCTTTTTACAGATGAGAAAACTGAAGCAAATAACGATTAACTGACTTGCCCAGGGTCACACAGCTAGAAAGTACGGTATTCCAGACTCCAAGGGCTGTACTGCCTGCTGCCCAAATTAGGGTTTATCTGTTTTTGAGGACACAAAAAAGGAGTGACACAGCCGCTACCGTCGAGAAGCTTCCATGTCACCGGGAAGACATTAAAGCTGGGACCCAGCATTACGGGATCTCCGGAGGGCCCCCACCTAAAAGCACCACACCAGCCCGGCCCCGGGGGAGGGGGGGGGGCACGAAGCACAAGCGCAGCAGTGGTACTCGAGGGAGCCTATTAACCGCCGCCACGAAATCGAGGTCATCGAGGACTTTATGCGTATTATAGGCATCGTACAGAGAATGAGGAAGAGAACTGGGAACCCCAAAATTTAAAAAAATGAACACTAAAATATCATTTTTTAAAATATGAAAAGAAAGCAGCCGCACGAGCGTGTCGGAAGATGAGTGAACACTTGTACCAACAGTCCTGTGGGACAGTTACCACCGGCATGAATATATCCATTTTACAGACTCATGGAGAAGCGAGTGTGCAGGCACACGACAGGAATTTTATAAATGTGTACTGAAGGATTGGCGTGCAAGGAGCAAAAGACTGAGCTAAGTGCTCTCTCAAGGTCATTCACAAGGAGCACTCCCGTAGTTCCGTCGCGGGGGCGCGGCCCTTTAAATAGAGGGAGGGGAAGACGGAAAAGCCGCCCCTCCCCCCGACCCCTACTTCGCGCTTCGGCGCCCGTAGCTCGAGCGCCTGATTGCCGCCGGCTTGAACGCCAGAATACTACTGACCTGGTGTCGAAGGTGGAAGTAAGAGATACCCGCGGCGCCCTCCTCGCGGGCTCACTGCTATCGAGTCAAGAGGAAACAGCGGTACCGCCAGCAACTTGTAGAAGACCCACCATGGAACCTTGCTCGCGCCTTCAGCGTTTCTGCGCACGCGTTACGTATTTTGCGTCACACGCACGGAGGCGATCGAAGGCGCTATGTTCACGCTCTATCCAAGAGCAAAGATGGTGCTTCGTCAGTCATGCGACTAGCTACTATGATCTGTCTTCCTCTTTGGGGGAAGAACTGCTCAGACAATAATGCTAGGCATCCACCGGACTGTTCCCTCTTTGGGAGAACGTCTGAAGAGAGTTTCCTAAATCAGCATAATTTACCTGAATATGTTAATCTTTTATATATTTAAATAAAAAAGATTTAATTATCCACATACATACTTCCTTCAGTCCTGTCTGACTCTTCTTGACCCCATTTGGGGTTTTCTTGGCAAAGATATTGGTATGGTTTGACTCTACAAGCACATATACACGCATATGCCTACACACATATTATTACTAAGGACAATCTTTACTATACATAAACAACTCCATTTTACATGTATGAAGCCCAATTCAAACTTCTTTTAAATATGGGATCCTATTCTATAAAAGCAGGAGCTTTTCTTACATTATTGGAACTCTACTTCCTCTATATGTAGCACTTCATTTGCATATATGAATATCTTTTGTATATAAAGGAACTTATATTCCAATACTCTGTGATTATTACATGTAGAGTACTCTCTATTAATTTGAGTATAAATTCACTAAAATGGCAAGCAGTCAGGGGCTATATGTATAATATCAAAGATAAGACTTATTGAATGTACATTATTGTTTTTAGATTTCAACAAGGTGTAGATCCAATACCCCGATCAAAACATTACTAACTTTCAAAAGTTAAAAGAATTGCTCCAATGTATGGGATGGATCTATTATAGAAGATTTACATAAAGACAGGCACAAGAATTGCCCAGAGTGGTGTTTTGGAAGGGTTGAGATTTTTTTCATCTGTAAAATGAGAAGGTTGAATTACAAGCTAAGGTCAATTCCTACTCTAAATGTATGATCCCATGATCTGTACTAGTAAAGGGATGACACTCACCAGTGCTATAATAGATGCATCTAATTAGGATTGTGGAATTCATAGATTTAGAGTTAGAAGAACCTCAAATGATATTTAGTTCAACCCCCTTCTTTCACAGATAAGAATACTAAGATCCAGTGAGTTACATAACAGTTCATTTGTTTTTTTAGTCATGGCCAACTCTTTGTGTCCTTCTTTGGGGTTTTCTTGACAAAGATACTAGAGTGATTTGCCATTTCTTTCTCCAGCTTACTTTACAGATGAGGAAACTGAGGCAAACAGGGTCAAATGACTTGCCCAGAAGTGTCTGAGGCCAAAATGGAACTCAGTAAAATAAGATTTCAAAGCCAGCAATTTGACACTTACCTATTTGATGTCACATCGATAGGAAATTATACATGCTCTTTCAGGTGAACCACTAAGCAGTCTAATTATAAAACTGTTATATAATTGACCCATAGGAAGATCTACGTCTAGGGCAAAATAGCTGGACTTTGTCCTAACTACCAAAGTTGTAATGTAATCAAGCATGCTTTCTTCTTATTGTAGTATATAGATCCACAGTTCTCTGCCAAGTCCAAAGCCCTGGGGAAAATGTGAGCTCAAAGAGGAAATAGGGTTGTCCACAGGTTGTCAGGGAAGAGGGAGAAGACTATACATGATAATCACTGTTGTTCCTAGGGTATACCTGTTTCCCTCCTGCCCTGCCCAACCTCCCCAAGGACATAGAACAGACAATATAGCAGGGTTTCTTAAACTTTTTGCTTGAGAAATATGTGACCTGAATATATAGGCATACAAAATAGGTCTACAAATCAAACACTTACTGAAAATAAATCATAATTTTGTGATACTCATTCAGTTATGCAACCCCATATAGGGTCATTATTCACAGTTTAAGAAGCTTTGCTGTAGAGCATATGTGTTCTGCTCTTCAACTGGATTTTTCCCAGGGGCAGAAATTCATAATTGTGGCTCAATCAACAATAACAAGGAAAACAAGCCAAAATGTCAATTGTTATGAAAATATTATCTTTTAAAAAATAGGCCATTTCGGTTTAAAGTTATTACTAAAATAAACATCTACTTTATTGTAATCAATTTCAAATCTTAAAACTTCCTATTACCTTTATTATATGTTTATAATGCTCCCAGATGAATATTTATTTTGTTGCATTTCTTTTTCTATTTATCATCTATCCTGCTTCCCATGATAAACAACAGAAATATTTATTATATAGTTACAGACTGAACACACATCTAAATCATAGGTATTAACCTGACAAAATGGAAAACAGATAGATGAAGGTAAAATCTTGATGTGTTTACCTATTGCTTTTCACATACATATTCATCCTAAATCGAAGTAAATTCTAATACTGGAGATGTGGAAGAAAACTCAGAACTCATCACTAGCATTAAGATATCTGGAAGACACCATGCATATCTTTTCTTTATTTATGAGTTCATGTAACCACAGAAAGGAGAAATACATTTAAGTTAGAAAATTACCTATTATAGCATTATTAAGCAATACGGCAATAAATTTTCTTATGTTAGTTATCAGACAAATCTTTAAATTCCATAATTAAATTTAATCACTGCCAAGAATACTTACTCATTTAGGAAAAATTTTAGAGGAAGACAGTGTTTCCTCTGAGCACTTCAAAACAACAAATGTATGTCTAACTAGATGACCAGAAAAGAGAATGTTGACTTTTATGTACATAATAATTTATTAATATTAGATTTAGATGGTGACAGATATATAAAACATAATACATTAATTGTTGAAATAAAGACTATAGCAAGAGGAGGGAGATGGGAGAAATAGGTATAAACTCTACCTCTGAATGAATCAGTGAGGCATATAAGAGTTAGCAAAATGACAGATCCCTTTTCAGATATGACCACAGCTAGAGTCAATTTCTCATGCATTGCAAAGCAGCTTTCTTTGTTCTATAAATTTCTCGTTTATTATTTTAGCCACAAAATTCAAATGTCAAATAACAAGTAGGTATCTTAAAGAAAACTCATGAATTACCATGAAAATTATAACATTTTCTTTATAAATAATTAATGGAAATAAGACAAATAAAATAATCCACAAAGCAAACTTAAAAGACCCCTTTTAATAATGGGTACTAAATGTATTCCATCCTATTAATTTCATTTTGCCTATTTTTTTTTCTTTTCTTTTTTTTCTATTTTTTAACTACTAGGCCTCCTTTATGGAGAAGTGATATAAACTATGTAGAATCAGTAGCCTTTATTACTTCCCAGAATAAAATTGTTATTTATTCTGAATAAACACATCAATAACTATTTTTACGATTAAATCTTAGTGTAAAAAAATTTATGAAATACATTCTCCAACAGTTTTTGTTTACAAGTTCAGCTAGATGAATAATAAGATCCACTTAGAAATTGTATACAAGGCAAAATGTTTCCCTATATATTATTATTGTTCACTTTATTCACTCTTTTCAAAAAGGCTAATTTATTTTCTTACTGATTACAAATGGACAGATCATTATTTCTTATAATCTTTCTGAACCCGTTTCTTCATTTATCAAGTAGATTTTAAATTTATCAGTAAAGATGATACAAATTTATATCCAAAAAAGCCCAGAGAATATACAAACTTTTTATCTGTTTTTATTCAAGTTCCTGATCCTTGGAATTCATTTCTTTCTCTCTGCTTCTAAATTCTTCCTTCAAAGCTACCTTTATTCAATGAAGCTTTCTCTACTCTCTCATTGTTGTACATATTTTGTCTTTTCTCTCTCCCTTTCCCCCCATTCTTCTCCTTTCAAAACTGAAATCTCATTAAGCAGGATCAGTTTCATTTTTCTTTGAATTTCCAGACAGGATTGAACAACAAAGTATTCTGTGTTGTACATAGTTAGCACCAAATATTTGTTCTATACAATAGTTAAGGAATATTTTCAACCATATATTTGTGAGTTTAATTGTTGTAGTTATATTTTCTTTCTCAAGAATATCATTTACTACAACTTAACAAAAGAAATTTTAAACATTTCATATATGTAGTCATAAAAATTCCAAGAATCAATTATTCCAGTAACTTATAGACATATATGTAATGAAATGTAAATGTAAGAGAAGAAGATCATCTGATGTCAGGCTAAATATTGGAACAAAAGGTATATTCAGTGATTACTACATTATCCCTCACAGTGTTTATAGCCTTATTCTCTTGTTAATTCTCTCTCTTCAAGTTATGATTCATCTAGTGAGAATGATCTAAAATGGATTCAGAAATGATGAAAAATACAAAATTTTTCTAATAGACTTGAACTTCCATTTTTCTACCATAATCTGATCTTCCCTCTTGAACTTATACTCTCAACAAAATTACTCTTAATAGCCATGTACACAATACCATGCAAGTTCCCTGGAATAAAGTCATTAAATATTTTGACATAAGCAAATTCTACAATTTTTAAAAATATCATTTTAAAATTTTTAATTTTTCAATATACCTTCCTTTTGCAGTAATCATTTAAAAAAAACTTGATTTGACATTGAATTCACAAGATTTGGACACATATTCTTTTTCATAATGAAAACACACTTTTATATCATAATCCAAGCATACCTTTGATAAACAATCCATTTTTCTATGTCTATCCTTTATAATCATAGATTTTTAATGAGTTTTAAATCAGACAAGGTCCTAGGCTACTAAAGCATGTATAGTTCCATCATTTGGATAAATTTTTTAACTTTTTGTGATTTGTGATCATGTTGTGATACTCTATTTCAGTTTGGGAATTCTACAATTCCAGAACAATTCTACTTCTCAGTGTAATAATATATTTATCAGTCAATAATTTCATCAATGGAAACAAAATTTTCAGCTCCAATGAGGAGAAAATGTCCCCAGAACATTTGGGGATGCATGTTTTATAGTATGATGAAGATCCGATCTCACAAGCTCATTTGGTCCTCTTCTGATAATAGTTTTAGTATAGCTCTGGGTAAAAACATGAGTTTTATCAGTAAAAATTACCCTCTTTCCATTTTTCAGCACTCTGATCATTATATTCTTTTATGGCATTTTGGTTGTTCATAGTAGTAGTTGGCAGGTGTTCTTCACCCAATCCTCCCAATCCTCATCCTGTCTTATTATATTCTTCCAACTCCAAGAAGCCATATCATAAAAGAACCAGTAACAACTTCTTCAGCTGCCAAGTCCATCTGAAAATCTTTACTTGATTTATGAGGATTAACTAGACTATAGCAATGATTTGAGAGGGTTATTTGTTTGCTGGGTTTTTGTTTCTTTGTTTTCAATTATGTTTTCTGTTTTATTTTATTTTGTTTTTAGCTGATCCTGGTTCATTTCAGACTTTAATGGTCCTTGAAATGCATGACTTCCCTATATTAACAGTAACTGTAACAGTTATCTCTAACAGTCATTGCAGTATGCACATCATTATAACTTTTGCAGATTTCCTTGGAATAGCATATATTCTTAAAAATTACATAATTATAAACATGACAAATGGAACAATGAAACACTGGTATATAATATGAAATCCAATGCTCAACTTTCAGAAAACTAACTAAAGGTAAAGAAATCAGTTCAATTCAGTTTCATCTGATAAAGACTAAACATTTTAAGTTACGAATGATGAAAGTAAAAATCACATGCATGTTCACTGATGTCAAAAAAATGAAACTATTTTGAAATTATTGCTTGTCCCAAGATTCATACCCCATTGTATTTTACTAACAATGCCAGATCATGTAGCAAAATAATAAAATTAAAAAAAAAAACTTTCTGGTTCCTTAAATTTCTGCTGCTAGGGTTGAATTTTCCTTTTTTCCCCAGTCAGTCCCAGGGGAACAGAATAAAAGAGACTGAGATTTGAGATTCAGATATAACTTTTCCCACAACTGCTTCCTTGGAAAAGAGGAAAAGAAAAAAGCTGTGGTTTGGTTACTACTGCATCTGGTTCAAACAACCCTGGGTCATTGTGGCTAGCTGATCTGTAGCACAAAACTAGATCTGCCTTTTCCTTCCTTCCTCAACTTCCTCCTGAGTTGTTGCTGAGTAATTATCTCCACGGACACCCAAAAAAGAAAACTACCTGAGTTTTTTTTTTTTACCCATCTCAGATACTTTAGCCCAACCAGTTTCTATAATAGAGAAAATCCTCCAAGTAGGACGGTAGATCGAAAGTAGGGAGGTAGGCAGGATACAGTTACAACCAGACATGTATCAGCCAAATCCCATTTCCATGAACTTTTAATAGTGCATGTTTTTTAATGGTTCTACAGTTTGGTGGCCATGGTGGTAATCTCTATTACACACTGATCATGCAACTCTTTTGCTCAAAAATCTTCAATGTCTTCATATTGTTGAGTTTCCTTTGCTTGGCATTTAATGTCTTCCAAGCCTTCTCTTCTGACCTTATCTAAAATTATCTCTCTCCATTGTCAAAATAATCTACTATTTCCTAAACATGGTTTGTGCACCCCATCTTCTATGCCTTTACTTTTCTGATTGTCTAAATATCCCCTACTCTCCTTTGTCTGTTGAACTCCTTTTATCCACCCTAGCCCAATTCAAAAGTTAGTACTTTTTAAAACCTTCCCTTAGATATTACATTTATTTCCTTTAGTATCCTCACTATGGTCCCACTCTCTTACCAGCTTCACTCCACTTGAAACTTGGGAGGACCATAAGAGTCTCTTTGCCCTACCTTACTAGAGAAACACCCCTCATATCATTTCTAAATCTCTACTCCTTCCCCACTTTTGGCTTTCCCTTAAGGGGAAGCAATGATCTAAGACTAAAAATTGCCTATTTTGATTCTACATTGATAGAGGGAGTTTCTTCCTTGGGGATTTAGGATTCCCTAAAAAGAATCAATCTAGAACCCCTTCCCCAAATACAGGTATCTCATATAATTATGTTTCTCTTTTGTCTCTTTCTAAATTGTAAGTTCCATGAAGTCAAGTACCATGCATTACCTAAAAAAAAAAAAACCTTCCCTAGCATGTAGCAATGTTGTTCATATGAGAAGCAATTACCAAATGTTTCTTGAATAAGTACATATATGAACTAGGTCATCAGACAGGTCTAAGGCAAGGTTTTTCTTGTAGTTTGTAGAATACAAATTATCCTCATTTGACAGGTATAGAACAAAGAAGTGATTTGTTTTTGCTTAAAGTCATGTAGCTATTTAAAGACAGAACTGAAATTACAACAAAGACCTTCTGACTTTCACTTTGATGTTCTTTTGATTTAATTCAACTAAGTTCAATTTAAAACACAGTATTTGCTGCTGATCACTTGGATAAATGCTGATGGGAATTCAGAAGGACCTACAAAAATTGATTCCTTTATAAAGAGTTTTCCTTTTTATTGCAGACAATATATACAAAACATAAAATAATAATATGGACAATGTATAGTTTCATACCAAAAGAAGTGGTAAAGATAATAAATATGGAAGTTGTCTAACATAATTCCAATATGCTTTCTATATGAAAGGAGATAGGGACTAGATTCATGATTTGTCTGCTATAGGGAACTTTCTGGTAAAAGATTTCCTCTACCAATGCAGGTCACATTTTCTCTGCAATTTAAAGTTCTTTTGTGCAAGGGGAAGTTAAGTAAATTGCCCAAAGTTACACAATTAGCTGGGCCAGCCTGGATGACAGGAGGACACCAAAAGCCCACTAAGCAGTTGTCACCAACAGCTAAAGGTGGCCCTTCTCTCAGGATCCTCAGAAAGTCTGACACACGCAGATGCTTGGGGCCCCCAAGAAGCACAGGACTACAGTGTGCATGATCTTTTAAAGTCTCTAGTAGGGTAAAAGCAACACCCGATTTTTCTTCAAGGTTCCAGAAACAAAAATGGCCGTTTGTCTGGGCCCTATTTAAGTCCCTTTTTAATTGTATAAATGAGAAGAATGAACACTATTAGAGATTAAGTGACTTATTCAAGGTCATACAATGATGTCAGGACTGGAATTTCAAATTGCCCTTTGACCCAAATTGAGTATATGTTCCAGTCTCTCCCACATGAATGAGATTGTACATAACCTTAAGTATCAGTAAACATCAAGCTCCTATTCTCTTCCTATCACTCAGTAGAGACTAGGAACACAAGTGCAGCAAACTTTTTCTTATTTCTTTCCCCTAATTTCTAGTGCCTTCCTAAGGTAAACTATTGTATATTTATTTGTATTTACATTTTTCTAGCTATTCTGTATGTAAATACACACACATGTATATATAGACATATGCACACGTTACACATGGGTATCTATATATCTACATCTATCTATCTGCATATAAGAATGCTGGCCTTGGACATGGGAAGTTCTGAATTCAAATTCTCAGATACTAATTGTGTACTCCTGATGGAATCATTTAACCTCTTTCTGCCTCACTTTATTTGTGAAATGATGATAGCATCTTTCTCATAGAAGTTGAGAAGCTTCAATGAAATGATAGTCCTTTGCTATCTCTTCTGCTTTGTATTTGTCTGAAACAGATAAATAGTGATTCTGAGATGGACATTTATTTGATAAGGATAGTCCCAATACCTCCTCTTTTATAAAGAACAGAAACTAGATTTTTCAACTCATTCCACTCTTTATCTGCTGTCCTGCCTAGTTTCAACTCCACTAACCAAAATGACCCCAATTAACCTCAGCTTTTCCTGCCTTTTGTGTTATACATTAAATTATAAATCCCCCATTAGATTATAAGCCACTTGAGAGCTGAAACAGTCTATTGTATTCTCATTTCTTAGCACAAAGCCTGCAGTATAGTAGGTGCTTAATGTTTATTGGATTGGATTTAGATATGTACAGAGTTTCTATATCTTATAAGAATATAAGCTCTTTGAAAGCATGGACTTCTTAATTTTTGCCTTTGTACATTAGGAATATCATTTTGCCAATTAAGTGGAGGACAGATTGAGGAGAGAAGAAATTTGGGAAAGCAAAGACATTAGAAACATTTAAACAGTTAGGAGACTATTGCAGTAATTCAAGTGATAAAGTGATCCTGAACAAGTGTGGTTGTGATGTATATAGAGAGAAGGTGATAGGTTAATGATGCAATTAGTGGTAATGCTGAAAGTTGTGAGAACTGATGTGTGAGAATCCCCTCTGGTTGGAGACACAGGTCCATTGTGAAAGAATTCACAAACCCGAAATCTGATGGCAGAAAAGGGAAGTTTATTGGCACTGAGAAGTCAGCTTTGCTAGGAAGACAGACTTCTTAGTGGCAAGAGGCCCTGTCAGGGAATTAAAGATTAACACTGAGAAGAGGATATCTTCATAGCGGGCAAGAGTCCTGTCAGGCAGCTATGCCAAGAGAGGTCCCTTGGCAAAGCATAATCCTATTTCAGACATCTGCAAAGATTTGCAGTTCAAAATTGTCTTTTATTAATGGTCTGAGGCTTGAATTGAAATTGAATAAGAATCCCTCAATGTTGCTAATGCCTTTAGGCCTAGATTTCCAGTTGAAAAGAGAGTTTTCTTGGAGTTTCAAGCCACTCAATAGGAATATCAGGCCCAGATCTCCAACTGAATAAAATAATTTTGAAGGCTTTTTCCCAGAGCCTGGTATGTCCTATCTGAGTCACCCCCAAAAAATCAATGGAGGGTGATTTGACCAAGATCTCCAATTGAAAGATGCCACTTAACTTGGAAAAGGCTTGTCTGGGAAAATATCCTTTTCCCCAGACTTTTTGGAGTCTGAGATCCCAAATCTAGTTTCAGTGTTTGCTCTTGTCATTAAGAGATATTGAAAAGATAAAATCAGTGATGTTTGGTAGCTTTCTTAGTTTTGTCTCCTAAGAGACCAATGATCCCACTTCTTGAGATTATAAAATCATGGTCTACTGCTAAATAAGTATGTGTGTGGTTAAGTTATCTAAACTCTCTAGTTTCCAATCAATTTACAAGCATTTGTTAAGTGTCAAGTACTGTGGTAACTGCTGGGTATACAAAGAATATCTTGTATTATTTATTTGATCAGCGCTTGTTTTACATAATGATAGAGCAGCTCTAAGGTTTCTATCCAAATGCATAGAAATAAGATATTCCTCATGCATTTGTTCCCTCCCTCACAGACTGACAGAACTCTTTAATATATATATATATATTATAGCTTTTTAATTTATAAGATATATGCATGGGTAATTTTTCAGCATTGACCCTTGCAAAACTTTCTGTTCCAACTTTTCCCCTCCTCCCCCCTTCCCCTAGATGGCAGGTAGTCCCATACATGTTAAATATGTTAAAGTATATGTTAAATACAATATATATTTACATCTCCATACAGCTATTTTGTTGCACAAGAAAAATCGGACTTAGACATAAGGTAAAAATACCCTGAGGAGGAAATAAAAAATACAAGTAGACAAAAATAGAGGGAGTAGAAATGCTATGTTGTGGTTCATACTCATTTCCCATAGTTCTTTCGCTGGATGAAGCTGTTTTTCTTCATTATTGAACAAATGGAACTGATTTGGTTCATCTCATTGTTGAAGAGAGTCATGTCCATTAGAAATGATCATCATATAGTATTGCTATATGGCTCTGCTGGTTCTGCTCATTCCATTCAGCATCAGTTCATGTATGTCTCTCCAAGCCTCTCTGAAATCATCCTACTGGTCATTTCTTACAGAACAATACTATTCCATAACATTCATATACCACAATTTACCCAGCCATTCTCCAATTGATGGGCATCCATTCAATTTCCAGTTTCTAACCACCACAAAAAGGGCTGCCACAAACATTTTTGCACATACAGGTCCCTGTCCCTTTCCCTTCTTTAAGATCTCTTTGGGATATAAGCCCAGTAGTAATACTACTGGATCAAAGGATATGCACAGTTTGATAACTTTTTGAGCATAGTTTCAGATTGCTCTCCAGAATAATTGGATTCGTTCACAATTCCACCAACAATGCATCAGTGTCCCAGTTTTCCCACATCCTCCAACACTCAGCATTATCTTTTCCTGTCATCCTATCCAATCTGACAGGTGTGTAGTGATATCTCAGAGTTTTCTTAATTTGCATTTCTCTGATTAATAATGATTTGGAACATCATTTCATATGGCTAGAAATGGTTTCTATTTCTTCATCTGAAAATTGTCTGTTCACATCTTTTGACCATTTATCAATTGGAGAATGGCTTGATTTTTTATATATTAGAGTCAATTCTCTATATATTTTGTCTTTATCAGAATCTTTGAATATAAAAATGTTTTCCCAGTTTATTGCTTCCCTTCTAATCTTGTCTGCATTAGTTTTGTTTGTACAAAAGTTTTTTGATATAATCAAAGTTTTCTGTTTTGTGATCAATAATGATCTCTAGTTCTTTGGTCACAAATTCCTTCCTCCTCCACAGGTCTGAGAGGTAAACTATCCTATGTTCTTCTAATTTATTTATAATCTCATTCTTTATGCCTAGATCATGAACCCATTTTGACCTTATCTTGGTGTACTGTGTTAAGGGTGGGTCAATGCCTAGTTTCTGCCATACTAATTTCCAATTTTCCCAGCAGTTTTTGGACTGACAGATTTTTTTTTTTTTTTAATAACTTGCCTTCCCCCTCTTCCAGCACAAAGTCTTTAATTCAGTGATATCAGCCTCTGGTTCTTTCAAAAAGAGTTTTCTTTTACGTCTCCAGGCATTTTCTCTGATTCCCAACCCCTATTACCCATCTATACTTCTGTGACTTCCTCCAAATTTCAGCTAAAATCCCATCTTTTTAAAGAAGCCTTTCTCAACCTTTCTTAATTCTAGTACTTTGCCTTTTAAAAATCATTTTTAATGTATCCTGTATGTGGACTTTTTGTTTTATTTTGTTTTTTGGAGGAGTATCCTTTTTGTATCATCTAGAACAATGCTTGACATAGGAAGATGATTGATAAATGTTTATTGATTGACTGTTTGGTTTATTATCTACATATACTATGTATAGTATTATGTACTATGTACTCAACTAAATTCTAAGGATCCAAGAGAAAGGGAAAAAGCAATCTCTGCCCTCAAGAAATGTACATTTTAATAGAGGACATTGTATATAACTAACTAGAATACATACAGGTTTTATCCAGAATAGATAAACATCATCTAAAAAGATAGAGCACAAGCAACTGGTGGGGGGGTGAGGGGGGGAACTTCCGCAGCTGCAGAAAGTAGAATTTAGCTGAATCTTGAAAGAAGCTAGGGAAGCTAAAAGGTGGAGGTGAGGGGGCAGAACATCCTTCATCTCTAGTCCATCAGCTCTCTGTCAAGAGATAAGAAGCTATGAAAACTTGTCAAAAGGTTCATTTTGTTTTGACCCGAAGGCTAAAATGCAGTGGGAAGGAAGGAGGAATGCAAGTGTCAACAGTTTCAGACATATATACTCTTTCCTTTGACTTTAATCAAAAGCTTTTTGATTGATTAATTGACTGTTATAAAATACACCTCTGGAGCCCTTTTCCACAACCTTTCAGCAATAAGCAGATGTAAATTAGAAGTCAGTTTGAGTTCACCAAAAGATAGAAGAAAATTTACATTTTTAAACAGACATAGAGAAATTAGTAAAATTGATAGGTTTTTAGGGAAAGATTTGTTCTGGACCCGTTGGGGTTGAGATGCTTATAAAACATCTAGTGGAAAATGTTTACTAGATGATGTGGCACTGGAACTCCTACATTCATCTGCATAAAATGACAATTGAACCTATGTGACCTGATGACACATCGAGATTGAGAATAGGTTTTAGGGGCAAGCCAGATGAAAGGACCTGTAGTACTTAGGGTACAGGGACAAAGCAGAAAGTAATTCATCTTCTTTAATGTCATTTCCACTAATAAAATACTGTTTCTGGTGTCTAAACATTTAATAGTGTCAAGAACTTAAGTGTCAAAGAATTTCTTTTTTAGGTCTTTTGTTGCTAAAGAGGTCAAGGTTTCAGCTTTTGAAAATGGCATTAAAAATCATTGATAATTTTGGAGAAAACAGGTTCAGTTGAGTGATGAGGTAGGAAGCCAGAATGAAAGATGTTGAGAAATAATATCTTTCTCTAAGACAGTGTGAAGATTTGAGAAAAAGAGATATGGTTTTGGGGGCAATTTTGCCTTAGGAGATGTGAAACTATGGAATCAAGGATTCAAGCTGGGAGGATGCCCATGGCAAAAAGTTCCATCTCTTCTTCATCAGAGACTGAAGAAAAGAGAAAATTGGAGAAGGAATTCATAGTAGATTTGCCTCTTTTCTCAGTAAAATATGAGGTGAAATCTGTTGAAAAGTAAGGAGAGCATGGCAAGGAAGAAATGAAGAGAGAAGAAAGTTTGGAATAGGCAATGTGAGGATTAAGATAGAAAGTCAATTTGGGAAGAATAACATGATTTTCTTGAGATACCTTGTTTTAATACTTTATGGAGAACTTATTTATAGATTTATATTTATGCTATGTCTTCTCATTTTAGTTTTTTTTCTTCTTTATAATTTGGAACTTATTTTGATTTCTACAGAGTTGATTAACTGACTATACAGAAGCAGCTCATTCAAAAATGAAAGTAGTCTAAAGAACTTTAAAGTATTATGTTCACAAATAACTTCAGCAGGTCAGTGAACCCAGGAACATCAGTGACTTAAAAGGGAAACTTTTGGAGGCACTTGACATAAAAATAATTTAGAGATTGTGTACCCTAAAAAACTCCACAAACCCTCTAATTTTAGCACTATATAAGCATTTTATCTTAAACATAAGTTTACTTCTGTTCTTCAATGTCATACAAGATGCAATGAATGAAGCCAAAATAAAATGATTCTCTCTTGATAGTGATTTTCCTCCAAATAATTCTGTTTGAAAACAACATTGAATTGTAGCAAGCCCTGAAACATTACAAAGCCATTGAAGTCAATACAAAAACAATACAATCAAAAATTGGTAATCATCCACACTAGAAATAACAAAGTTATGTAAAACACATGTCTGGGCTATAAAATAATCTGAATAGGTAGCTCATTAAATTAATATAGAAATATGTATATATCAAATATATCAAATAAGAATTGTATATTTTGATGAATTGAGTAGAATTTGAGCTAGATCAAATTGTTGTTAATCTAGCAACATTGCTAGATTGTTGCAAATTGCTTGCTACTACAGTTACCCAAACTTTTAACAATAATATTCTCTTGGTAAAAAATTGAAGAATTATATAAATGAAGTGACAAATAACTTATTGATCAATGAAAAGATGCAAAATCCATATTAGTAAAGAAATGGAATGATGCATGTATACAAATAAACTGCTTTGCTGTTTGGTCATGATCAACTTTTCATGACTCCATTTTGGGGTTTTCTTGGCAGAGATACTGGAGTATTTCTGTCTCTAGTTCATTTTACAGATAAGAAAACTAAAGCTAAGTAACTTGACCAGGGTCACTCAGCTAATAAGTATATGAGGCCAATTTGAACTCAGGAAATTGAGTCTTTCTGACTCTAGGACTCGCACTCAAATCTCTCACCTAAGTAGAATACATTAAGACATGAGCAAACATTACATGTTGTGAGAAATGCTCTTAAATATAGATGTATTTATATTTAAGAGCATTTCTCACAACATGTAATGTTTGCTCATATCTATCTATCTATCTAGAACCAATAAAGAGTGTGTATATAAATATATATATATATATATATATATATATATATATACACATATATATATATATATATATATATACACATAGAAGTATATACATATATATATGTATAGTACCAACAAAGAGTTACTGGTTGCACTAGTCTTTCAGCAAGAGGCCAGAGCACAGGTCTCACTGGAAGAACAAAATTCATTCCCAGATTCATAGGAAATGTTCTAGTCTACTTTTATGAATTGTGAAAGCAGTGACTGGTGAAAACTGCTCAGAAGTGCTATAAATTTCCAGTGGATTTGTATGTCATCGAGACCTGAGTAGAAGGGGGAGATTTTAGAGAAAGTGTGGGACTTGGGCTAAAGAATGAAGGATTGAATTCTAGGAAGTAGAGGACTGAAGACATTCACGATATTTCTATAGAAAAGTTATTGGGATATATGGTTGCAGTGGAAGAAGCTCTGCTGTAAAAGTCCATGGATGTCAACATAAGGAATTATTTCTTTTACTGTAAAAAATCAAAGGTCATTGAAAACATTTGAGCAAGATAACCTGTTTTGCAGGAAAACTAATCAGGTAAGAGTATTGGGTAGTTTGAAAGGCAATATTTGAGGTAGGGAGGTCACAGAATCGAATTAGTGTTTGAAGAGAAATTAGAGATGATCTAGTACAGCAGGAGTGAACCTTTTTTTTTTTTTCTTTTTCTGTCAAGGTCCATTTGGGTTTTTATAACATCATTCTGGGCCCATACAAAATTAACTTAAAAATTCAATCAGTGAGAGGTGACTGTACCTAGCTTTTAGCTCATCATTGTCTTGCCAGAGCAGATTAGATAACTTTGTGGGGCCTTATATAGCATGCTGGATGTTTCCCACTCCTAATTCTACTCTGACTGCTTCATTTTACAGAGGAAGAAAGTAAAATTTCTAATCTTTAGTTTATTTGTCAAATGGGTATATATTAATATATTTATATTGACTTCCTCACAGAGAGGTTCTTGAGAAAAATGCTTATAAAGTTTAAAGTACTTTCTGAATGTAAATAGTTATTGACAAGGGATTGGATACAATATAGGAGAAAGAAGTAGTTAAATATGATCCAGGGATTTGAAACCTAGACATCAATATCAGAAAATAGAATATCTAAGAAAGATGTTGATGTTGTTGGGAGTAGATAATGAGGTTTTAGAAATGTTTAGTGTGAGTTGATGGCAAGATAAAGTGGAAAAATTTAGTAGACAGTTGGAAATTAGGAACAAAGAGATTAAAGATAAAAATATTCAAAATTTCATGTTGGTATTTGTATGAACATATATTATTGCTATCAGCAATAGATTCTTTATTGATGATAACTTATATTTAAATGATACTTTGAGGTTATAAAACATTTTATATACATTCTCTCGTTAACAGCAATGATAGCAAATATTTATATATTATTTTGTGCCAATTTACAATTATCACATCTATTCCTCACTAAGCCTGAGAGATAGGTGCTATTATCCCCATTTTACAGATGAGGAAACTGAGGAAACATCTAGACTTGAGGCTAGATTTGAATGTGTGTCTTTTTGAGTTTAGGCTTGGTACTCTATCCACTGCACCACCTAGGGTTAGAGCTAAATCAACTTGCTAAGTGTATATAGAAAACATTTTTATTCCTTTTGTACAGATTTTCAAATTAAAACTCGGGGAGATTTTAGGTTGCAATCTCTCTCCCCGCCTCCCCCACAACACACACACACACACACACACACACACACACACACACACACACACGATGATCTCTTCTTATACAATATACACTGATGCTCATGTGAGTCATTATATGAACTATAACGACTTTTGCATACGCAAATCCAATGCAGATACAAGTAATTTACAGTTTTCCTTGGCAAACTATGCAGATTTTACGACTTGTTCCAGGTCACACAGTTGGCTGACTCTCCTAACACCAAGCGCAACTGTCTCCATAAATGTTAGCAGCTGAGGAGCTTAATAACCGCAAGAATGTCATCAGCATGATAAGGAAAATACGTTAAGATCAAAGTGGCAGAGAAAGGCTAATTCAACTCCGTCGTCTGACAGAAGAGAGAACTGAGTCCCGAAATTTAAGGAACTCGCCAAAAATCAAATCTCTTAATTCTTTGTTTGCCTCATTAAGAGTTTCTGGAAAAGATGAAGATATGTATCAGTCAAATCCTAGGGGCCAAGTGGCGACCTCAAATCCAGTAAACTCATCTGCTTTCCACGACCGCCCCCCACAGATCCACTCCCTCTTCCCACAGCCCCACTCTGCCCCTCGCCCCCACAGACATTTCTCCTTCCGCTCTTCCTCTCCTCCTTCCTCTCGCCGCGAGAAATACTTCCCAGAAACAAACATGCAGGCTGATTGTCTACGCATGCGTAAAATACCTTACGGAAGCGAGCGTTCTTTCGCGCTGTTAAAGCGCCGGGGTTACGGGGTCATCCCGTGGAAGATGGCGGCGGCTGGGACATTGACCTTCGGGCGCTTTCTGAGCCGCGGCCTCGGGGCCGCTCAGGGCTTCCCTGTGGCCGCTAGGTGTTTTGGTGTGAAGATATCGCCCACGGGGGAGAAAATTACCCACACGGGCCAGGTAACGGGAAGGAGAAGGAAAGAGGGTCTTCTCGT
Organism: Antechinus flavipes; assembly: GCF_016432865.1. Classification (NCBI taxonomy): domain Eukaryota; kingdom Metazoa; phylum Chordata; class Mammalia; order Dasyuromorphia; family Dasyuridae; genus Antechinus; species Antechinus flavipes. The sequence goes on from NC_067398.1 coordinate 383,769,814, forward strand.
CCTTCCCCACCACCCCACCCTGATGTTGATACTCCTTGTCCCCATTCAGATTTCTCTTGGACTTCTAGGGATTGTGACTCGGGCGGACAGTCAGTGAACTTCCTGCTTTCCTCTTCTTTCTTTTCCTCTTTTCCTTTTCTTCCTTTTTCTATCTCTTTCCCTCTTCTCCCTTCCCCCTTCTCCTGTCCCCTTCTCTTGTCCCTCCTTCCCCGCCCCCGACATATTTTTGTCTGGGACCTATGGGCTTTCACATTTGTGCTCTACATTTAAAAAAACTGATCTCTTAAGGCCCCCTCCCACCCCCCCCTCCCCCAGCCTCGAGTTCTTGACAACCCTCTCTTTCTACTCTGACACATAATCTTCTCCCATGCTCCCCCCTTTAGAGTGAACTCTACCTATATTGGAGAAGGATGTCTGCCCCCTCCAGCTTAGTGTCTGCTTGTGACATTCAGTGTGACCACGGGTTTGTTTGTTTTTAACTTATGTTATAGTCTTTAGTGCCTGGTGCATAGATGGCGTTTAAGAACATTCTTTATTGATTTCCGTCTCAAATACTTTCTATTCCACTTTTTTGCTAAAAACAAAAACAAAACAAACCATAAAGTGGATCACTTTGATCGGAGTTAAAGATTATTTTATTTAAGCTATGAATGTTATTCCTCTTCTGTGCTGTGCACCTGTTAAAAATTTAAATACTTTTAAACCTCAGTTATTGAAAAGTAGTAGGGTTGAATTTGCCCGTAGCAATAAAGTGAAATGTTTTAGGTCTAGGTTTGTTGTACTGTACAACCACTACATGTATAAGTATACTATTCTAATTTTTAATGTCCTTTCTAATCCAAAACATTCTGATTATTCTTTGTGCAATTATTTTGGTTATGGTGAAGCAGCTTCACATATTTCAGCATGTAAAAACATATTTAATCATTCTTTAGGTAATTAAAAACATTGTTTTATTGTGGATTGTGGAAGTTTGAATAAGTCACCTGGCCTGTAGGTTAAAACTATAAAATCTAGGTGTTTAAAATATGAGAAATTGAAATTTATTATTTGCATTATTCTGACTGCATTAGTAATTATTATTATAAACATTTATATAATTCCTTACAACAGCCTCACAACAACCCTGGGAAGAAAGCACTATCATTATCTCCATTTGACAGATGGGGGAATTGAGGCAGACAGAGCTGGTAACTTGGGAGTTACATAGCTAGGAAATACATGAAACATGATTTGAACTGACTCTATCCACTTTACCATCTCTATGCTTCATTAAAATATATATTGAAACAGATACTTACACATGTTTTTATTTTGTGCCTTTGATTACAGATTTCCTCATTTTTCCTTGCTAGGTTAGTTAAGTAACTGTCCAAATATTGAGATAAAGCTTCCTTAAACTGCAATATTTATGACTGATGTATATTTTTTAAAGGATAGTTTTCCTCTTCATTTAGGCTAGTCAAGAACTCATTCTTTTAGTTGTTTAACAAAGTTCCTAAGTTTGTCTTAATTTCAAGGATCATTTATCAAATAACATGAAAGTGTTTTGAAAGGGATTAAAATATTTAAAATTAAGGTGATGCTATTATCTGATTATTTAGAGAAGCATAATATGATTAATTTTAGGGTCTACTTTGACAAGTATGCTTAAAATAAGACAAAAATTATTGTTTTTAAGTATAAGCTGTGAAAATAAAGTACTTTTTTTTTTTTTTAAAGGTTTATGATGATGAAGATTACAGGAGGATTCGCTTTGTTGGTCGCCAGAAAGAAGTAAGCTTATATCTTTTAGAAGAAAGTTGTTTTAATAAAACTCTAATAACATATTAGGTAAAAGAAATGAAAGGTATGCTAAATTGTACATTTAAAGAGAAATGCAGAAAGTCTTAAAATAATTTCTTAAATTGTACATTTTTCAGAATATTAAATGTATTCTTTTAGAGAGTGTAGATGTGAGGCCTAATTTTTGTTTTTAAAATGTCTAGGTGGCTACATTGTTCATTTGAAGAAAAATAATTGAGTTTTATTAATAAACTGAAATTATTTCTTACCCCATGCAAACTTTTTCAAATCTACAAAGCTAATTTTTTGAGGGGGGAGGGGATCAGAACTTTCTGTTTTATTCATTTAATGGAATAGGAATTTTTCTTTTAGCTTCTTTTAAATAAATTGGGTTGGTTTGTATATTGGATATAAGGACTCTGTTAGATACTGGAAGTAGTATATGAATCATTCTGTCCTGAGGTCTAGACCAAATTATGTGACAAGTGAAAGGCAAATTCTTGTTTTCTACTACTACCTAACACTATTTCTTGTCACCAACGAATGAATTTTAGGATTGGGCTTGGGTCTGTCTTTTTTAACTCTCTCTCTTAATTCTCTCTATTAATTCAAGTGAAAATTATATTTTCTACCTAAATGACGATCTGCTATTGACATATGCTGCTATTCTATCTCTCACTGTATAACTTCTCTCCTCTCCATATATCAGGGGAGGGACTGCTTTGTTTTTATCTTTGAATTCCCAGTTGGCACTCAGACATTTAATTCCTTGCTTTAAAGAAAGGATTAACTTTCTTGCCATTTGTCACTTTCATTTTGATTTAGTTAAAACTTGTCTTTTTTTATCTATTATTAAACCAGCTTTTTGTCCTTCCTAGAGACACCTGTAATCCCTGAACCAATTAACCTATTTTTGGTTACTTTTCACATTATGCCTGTCTTGGATTCCATGAAGGGTACCATGCTTCTAACTAAACTGTCTTTGCCATCTTGAGCTTTTGCCACATTGATCATTCTTATTGTTTGCTTTATCCACTTGGAATTTAGGCCACACAGTTTCATCTGTACAAAAGGTCACAGAATTATACAGACCTGGAGTCAATATATATACATACTGTATAGATTTATTTGAGTTTTAGATGCTACTCAGCAGTTTTTCTTATTCATCATTTCTTATTTTATTTTTTCCCCTAGCAAATTTTCATTCATTTATTTCATTTCATTTATTCATTCATTCATTCATTCATCCATTTATTTATTTTGGCTTAGACTATTAGGGTTAAGTGATTTGCCCACGGGCACACAGCTAGAAAGTATTAAGTGTCTGAGACCAGATTTGAATTCAGGTCCTCCTGACTTCAGGGCTGGTACTCTATCCACTGTGTCACCTAGCTGCCCCAATTTATATTTTTTTAATGCACATTACAAATTATTGGAAGAGAAAAATCAGAGCAAAAGAGAAAAACCATGGGAAAGGTTTACATTCAATCTCCTTAGCTCTTTTTCTGGATGCAGATGACATTTTCTGTTCAAAGTCTTTTGGGATTGCTTTGGATCACTGAACCACTAAGAAGAACCAAGTTTTTTATAGTTGACCATTGTACATTCTTGTTGTTACTGTGTGCAATGTATTCCTGATTCTGCTCGTTTCACTCAACATCAGCTCATATAAATCTTTCCAAGTTTTTCTAAAATAAGGTTGTTCATCATTTTTTGTAGAACAGTAATAATATTCCATTATCTTTATATACTACAACTTGTTCAGCCATTCCCCAACTGATAGCATTCTACTCATTTTCCAATTCTTTGCTACCACAAAAAGCTAATACAAACATTTTTGCACGTGTGGTTCATTTTCTTTCCTTTATGATTTCCTTGAGATATAGACCAAGTAATGGAACTTCAGGGTCAAAGGGTATGCATAATTTTATAGCTCTTTGGGCATAGTTCCAGATTGTTCTCCAGAATGGTTAGATCATTTCACAATTCTATCAACAATGTATTGGTATCCCTAGTTTTCCCACATCCTCTCCAACGTTTACCATTATCTTTTCGTGTTATCTTAGCCAGTCTGAGAAATGTAAAGAGTTTCTCAGAGTTGTTTTAATTTGCATTTCTCTAATCAGTAGTGATTTAGAGCATTTTTTCATATAACTATAGATGGCTTTAATTTCATCATCTGAAAATTGACTGTTGATATCCTTTGACCATTTATCAATTGGGGAATGATGTGTATTCTTTTAAATTAATTATTTTTTAAATTAAAGCTTTTTATTTTTAAAATATATGCATATGGATAATTTTTCAACATTGATCCTTGCATAGCCTTGTGTTCCAAATTTTCCCCTCCCCTCCACCCCCACTCCTAAATGGCAAGTAATTCAATATATATTATACATGTTAAAATATATATGACTTGTCTTATAAATAGAATAGTTCTTTATATATTTTAGAAATGAGACCTTTATCAGAAACACTGGCTGTGGATTTTTTCCCAGCTTTGTACTTCCCTTTTAATCTTGTTTCTTTTGGTTTTATTTGTGCAAACTTTTTAAATTTAATATAATCAAAGTTACCCATTTTGCCTTTTGCAATGTTTTCTAGTTCTTTGGTCATAAATTCTTCCTTTCTGCAGAGATCTGATAGAGAAATTATCCCTAGCTTTCCTAATTTTTTTTATGGTATCATCCTTTATGCCCAAATCATGTATCCATTTTTGACCTTGGTATGAGGTGATATTTTGACTTTGGTATGAGGTGTGAGATTTAGGTCTATACCGAGTTTCTGACATTATTTTCCAGTTTTCCCAGCTATTTTTGTCAAATAGTGAGTTCTTATTTCAGAAGCTGAAGTTTGAGGGTTTATCAAATACTAGATTACTGTAGGTCTTGATTATTGTGTCATGTATATTTAATTTATTTCACTCATCCACCACTCTATTTCTTAGCCAGTACCAAATGGTTTTGATGACTGCTGCTTTATAATGTAGTTTTAGGTTTGGTATTGCTAAGCTACCATCTTTTGTATATTTTTTTCATTAATTCCCTTGATATTTTTCACCTTTTGTTTTTCCAGATGAATTTTGTTATTATTTTTTCTAGTTCTATAAAATAATGTTTGGGCAGTTTGATTGATATGGCACTGAACCAATATATCAAGTTAAGCAGAATTGTCATTTTTATTATATTAACTTGGTCTAGACATGAACAATTAATGTTTTTCGAGTTGTTTAGGTCTGACTTTATTTGTGTGAGCAGTGTTTTGTAATTATGTTCATAGAGTTCTTGGGTTTGTTTTGGCGGGTAGATCTCCAAGTATTTTATTTTTTCCAGTTATTTTAAATATAATTTCTCTTTCTCTTGCTGATGGACTTCGTCAGTAATATATAGAAATGCTGATTATTTGTATGGCTATTCATCTTTTGTTGATTCACTGTCAGAGTCTAACTGTGGCTGTTAAAAATGTGTTAATTCTACTCTTCTCAACCTCTTAACTCTTCTGTTGATAAAATTATCTAGCATAACCTTCCCCCTTCAACTTTTCTGTTTACCTTGGAGTATCTGTCTCTTTCTGGTCATATTAGGGAGCATTTATATAGTCCCTACTATATGTCAGGCAATGTGCTAAAGGTTTTAAAAAATTCTTATTTTGATGTCATAACTACTCTGGGAAGTAGGTTGTCATATTATCTACATTTTACAGATGGTAAAACCAAGGCAGACAGGTTAAGTGACTTGCTCAGGGTCCCATAGCTAGGAAATGTTTGAGACTAGATTTGAAATCAAATTTTTGTGATTCCAGGCCTAGCATTCTATCTCTTAGTTCCCTGGGGCCTAGCAGTCAGATAGCAGGCAGTTATAAGCATTATTCTGTACTAGTCATTTGTTAAATTGCCAGGGATAGAAAGAAAAAGATGAAGCAGGCCCTGTCCTAGAATTTGTATTCTATCAGAAAAGGCAGTAAGGAGCTTATGTTTTATCAGAAATGGCAAGATACCCATAAGTATTTACAATAAAAAAAAAAAAAAGCAACAAGATTATTTTTGGGGTAAAGACCTTAATGATTGGAGATATTTCACCCATTTTTCTGATCTAGCTCCAAACTTACCAATGAAAATACCTATCACTTATAGCAAGAGATAGATAATTCAGTGCTATTCAGGCAGGGATTCTCCCATGCTCCTGTTCATTTTAATCTCAAATATCAGAATAGCTTGTATTTTTAGGATGTTGAGGATAAACTTACATATGTGTTTGAATCCATCTGATAATCTTTTTGCATTATATCAGTAGATTAGATGAGCTAGTTAGAATGCTGGGTTTGAAGTCCTGAAAGACATTTAGATGATGGCATTTAAACTGAGTTTTGAAATAAACTTAAATTCTAAGAGAAAGGTGAGGAATGAGTGCATTCTTGGTGTGAAAAACTTGTATATAGAAAGGCATGGATTTGGAAGATGGAGTGACATGTGAAGAACAGCAAGAAAATCTTTTTAGGCAGACTACATAGTATGTGAAAGGAAATAATGTATAAGGTTGGAAAAGTGTGTTGGAATTAGATTGTGAAAGGCTTTAAATACAAAACAGAAGAGTTTGTATTTGTCCCAGAAGAAATATTCCTTCATTTTTAAGAGTAACTCCCTTCCCCTTGGATTCTTGATCCTAATTACCTCTTGCCTATCTGTAAATCTTGGAGGAGATCACTTGTAAATAACTTTCCATAGCACTTTCTGTCTTTTTCAGATTCTGAACATTTTATCTTTGCTACTTTAAAAAAAAAAGTTTCTTTAATCCACCCTAGATTTTTTATCTTTTATCATGGAGTATTGTCATTAACTTTTCTTTATTCCTTTGCTTTCTAACAGTGTGGATCTTCAAGGTTCATTTGTTGTTACTGTCTCTGTACATTCTCCTGGAGAGAGCTTATTCTTCCATGGCTCATCATTGGCCCACTGTGTCATTTCATGAATTTCAGTATAATGTAGTATTGAGACATGTGGCCTGAGAGTCAAGAAATCTGGGTTCAATGTCTGTCTTGGTTGAATTGGTTATTTTGATGATCCTGTGCAGGTCACTTAACATAAATGTTACAAGCAATTCTAAAATTTTATTAAGTTTTAGAACAGTTGTTGATATCCATAGTTGGGCATTTTCTTCCCTGGGAATTCCTTATGTTGATAAGATCACTGATTTGCAGTTAAAAAGAAATCATTTACCAATTAAGTTATTCATAGATTATGACGAAATCCCTCATGTTTGTCACAAAACTCTAACATAATTCAGCCAGTTGCTCATTTATAACCATTCCTGTGAAATTATCTTCTATAAGGTGATTTAATCTTTATTTTTAAGGAATTAATGACCTTGACCAGATAGGTCACCAAAATGTGGTGAGCTTTTTCTTCTCAAAACGCAGCCAGGTGATAAAAGTTCAGATCTTTTATTATCTCCAATATAGCCCAGTTAGCTTAGAGGTCCATCTCTCTGCTTGGTTCCAAGAGTTCCCTCCGAATGTCACCAAATCCAAAGGTCTGGTCCTTCGGCCTCTGCCTCTGCTTTCTTCTGCCTCCAACCAGCACAGAGATGGAATGAATCTCTTGTCTCCTTCACTTGGGGCTCGGCTAGCTTTCTGGGGAGTCTTTCAGACCAGCTTGGTCTCAGTGGGGGGCATGCAGGACCCCAGCCACCTACCACAGTGGTATGAGATGAAGATGAATCTGGTTGTCCACTGAACTCTCGACTCGTAGCTTCTTCCTCTGAAAACTCTTCTTCTGCCACCAGCCAGCCAAGTGGAAAATATTCTGCCTTGCCTCGGAGAGAGGGCTTCTGGCGTAATTCCGCTGAAATCTTATAGTATCCTCAATTACAGCCTGTCTTTTCTCCTCGTTTTTCAATGTTTTTTTTTTTTTCATTCTTCAAGAGCTAGCCTCAAAGGCAGAAGGACCTGGCTTGAAATCTTGCTTTTGTCACATGGTTTTGTGACCCTGGGCAGATCACTTAATCTCTTAGTATCTTATGTTCTCTAAATCAACTTGCAGAAAAGTTGCCATTCTCAATTGGTAGAGGGAGTTTGCTTACATGGGATTTTTTAAGTACACCAATGAAATTGCAGGTCTTCTGTTCCATCCATTTCACATTTCTTCTTGTCTCTAAACCTTTGCTTATCCTGTTCCTTTCCTGGAGTCCTTTTTCTCTTTCGTCTTTATCTAAATACTCTTCATGTTTTAAAATTCACCTAATACATGAAGCTTTTTTTCATCTGTAACCCAACCCTTTTGGGATTGCATTTGAAATTTAGAGACCCAGTTTTAAATCTCTAGGTACTTAATAGCTATAGCTCTGGAACCATGAACCTATCTCTTTGACACTGTTTCCTCATCTGTAAATTAAGAATAATGATCCCTATTTATTGTTGTAGGGATCAAATGAGATAAATATGTAAAGATCTTTGAAAATCTTAAAGCATTATATATAAATGTCATTTACTATGATTATACCATTCTATAATTTCTATCTTCTCAATTTTGATAGTATTTGCTTGTATCATTCATTTGTTACTCGGTTGCATATTATTTAATATGTAACATAGTTTATTTTTCTGGTGAGAGTTTAAGTTCTTGGAATGTAGGCCCTTTATCTTATATTTTGTGTGTCCCATAGTACTTAGCATATTATTTAACTCATAGTGGACAATGTCTATTGTTAGTGAATTCTATATCATTCTGGTACTTGTTTTTATGTTAAACATTCAGAATAAGATTTTACTTCACAATTTGCTCCCCTTTTTTACACTAATTCCAAGTTGGTCATGTTCATTTGGTGTGTGAGTGTGTCAGTGTATGCAACAAATGAACAAGGCCAATTAGGAACATACATATTTATGTCTATATAATCTCTATATACCTTTTTCTTGGGGGAGGCACTGTAATGTCCAGGGTTATAGAGGTAGTGTCTGAGATTGGATTTAAACTCAAGTCCTCTTGACTCCAGGGCTGATGCTCTATCCACTGTGCCACTTGGCTACCCTGTGTATATATGATTTAATTATGTTTTACTGTTGCAAAACTCTGACAATGCTGGGGAGACTAAAAGAGCCAAGAAACTACCTCATCCTATTTCCCTTGCTACATATGCCTCTATAGTTAAAAGCACTTTATCTCTGAGCTTGTTTCCTTGTCTGTAAAATGGAAATATTGATAGATAATATTTCACAGTAATTTGAGGAAAACACTTTCCAAAACAATAAATATATTGTTATTCTTTCTGCTACCTCCATTCTCCCTCTCCCAGCTACCCCATTACTACCTTTCCCATTTTTACTGCTGCTGGTACCATTGTCACCAAGTTCCCTCAGTGTGAAGGTAATAGAATTTGGGTTAGTTATATGCTACTTGTCTGTTTTGTTTCTTCAGCCATTTCACTATACTAACTCCAAGATTACCTATGATAGTCACCTATCATCTATAGCAGAGTTAGATAATTCAGTGCTATTGAGACAGATGATTATCCCATTATTTTAATCCCAAATGTCAAAATAACTTGTGTTTTTAAAATATTAAGAATAAATGTATATGTGTTTGAATCTATGTAACAATCTTTTTGCAATATACAAGCCAAGTGATCAGTTAATTAGGCAGCAGGTGATGTACTGCATACGGTGCTGGATCTGGAGTCAGAAATACACAGAAGCTCCTACAAGCTGTGTGACTAAGCAGGTCACACTGTCTCCTCCTTTCCTTATATATAAAATGGGAATAAGATTAGCACTTACCTCTAGAATTGTGATTAGGCTCCAGTAAAGTGACACCTGTAAAATGCTTGGCAAATAGTAAGTGCTATAATAATTATTATTATTCCAAAGTGATGCATTTTAGATAGGCTATATGAGAAATTACATATGTAGAGGTTTCTTATGTTCATTTTAAGTTTCTTCTTTTTCATTTATTCTATTATCTCACCTTAAATGATCCTCATAACATGAAAATTTTGATTTTTTTGGCTTAAAAAGTACAAATGCCAGGTGTCAAATTTTAAAAATCTGTGAATAACTATGAATTTTTGTCTCTTCTCTGCTTTCAAAGGCTAATCTAACAAAAGTAATGGGGATAGAAAAAAAATGATTTATATACCCTCAAGGACCACAAGGAAAATATTTGAAAATATGAATTCATAAACCCCAAGGTTCATGAAACTAGTGGGTTAGTCAATAAGCTATGTCAGTTGTCCTTTAATTTAATCCTTTATGGTAGCTCCAGGACTTCTTGCTTGTTCCTTTTCTCTTCTCTCTCTGTCTTTCTCTCTGTCTCTGTCTGTTTCTCTCTTTTTCTGTCTATTTGTCTGTCTCTCTTTTCTCTCTTTCTCTCTCCTTTTTCTTATTAGGTGCCAATAAGATTAATCACTGAACAACTCTGTCCCTCAAAACCAGTTTGAACAAGTCAGTACAAATGTCTGAATTCACCTCTCTTTTGAATTTTTTTCAACTCAGTTGAAAATCTTAATTTATGTAAAGAACTGTCATTTTTTCATTATAAAATTAGTTTTCAGAAAAGTATAAATATAATTAATAAGTATTTCTGTATTTTAAAATCTATTCATATGGGATTTAAACTTTAAATTTAATTTTAAAATATAATTTTATTCATGGTTTATTTTAAGCTTAGGAATTTAGTGAGAATTTTTAAAAATACTTTTTTGAAATAGTTTAGTATTTTAGAATTTTGTGGTTAATCTATCTTACTCTTCAACTTTCACTTTAGCATTAATCTTTTGTTGTTGTTCACTTGTTTCTATAGTCTTTTAAATGTTAATTTTTCTCCTCTACTCCCCTTTTTATTAGAATTTGGCAGAGCAAATGTTCATAGCAATTGCTATCCCTAAAATGTACCATTTGAGTCAAAGTCCTGTCTCTTAACAATGGGGAAATTCATTTTAGTACAAAATATTTAATATGTATAGTTTATAATTTTAAAAAATGGCTTTAAGGCTTTGTTAGTAATAACCAAAGCAGAGAGATATTTTTCTTGCTACAAAGCAGGAATTGGATAGGGTAGAGAGTACGTGATTTGTCACAAGCTTAGAAAAGCCAGCTAATCAGAAATATTCAAGGCATCAGACATTCCAACCATTAATAGTACTCATAAAATAATTTTTTTCTGTTAAAATTTCCTTAATGATAATAGATAAAATTGAAAAATTTAAGACATTATTTTGACATGCCATTAGCATCTAATAAAAATTTTTGTATTATAGATGAATGTTTTTGTTGTTTCATTCTTTACATTTTTTTAGTTGAACTGAATTTCAAGAACCAGACAATAATAATAGGAGGGTCATGATTTCCCTTCAGATGTACTGCAATAAATGACAGTAGTGTATGCCCTTTGTCAGTCAGAAATGTCAAGGCATCAAATGCCCTTCCCTCAAGGAGATGGCTAGCTCTCTTTAACTGCCATGATTGGTGCCTATCTGTTTGTTAGTGTGGCCTATGTGACATTTTTGTCACTTATTTAGGCATTGTATTATTTAAACTATAAGACTTCATTTGTATGGTTAGTTGCTTTGTCCATCAGTAGCAGAGGTGAACCGTACATCACTCATTTCATACCTCACTATAAGGATGTCACTGTAAGGGGAGAGACAAGACTGTCAACAAATATATTCTGTTTAAAAGACCATGTAATACAGCATTAGTATAATGCTACACAACTTGATATTTTGTTTTTATCATAACTGCATTTTATTATAAATTCTTTCACCTTGAAATTGAACTTTTAAGAGGAAAGCTTTTAAACTAATAATGATAGTAATTTATAAATTGCAGAGTGCTTTCTTTATGATACTTCTCTTCTTCTCTAAAACCTTGTATTTGTTTATATTTGGGACAATTTTATTCCAATTACACATATATGTGTGTGTGTTTGTGTGTGTGTGTCTGTCTGTCTCTCTGTGTCTGTGTGTCATCTGTCTGTATATTTCAGATAAAACCATCTTTGGTTAAGCATGAATTTAGAAAGAAAGTGATAAAGTAATATTAAATGACTTTAACAAGAGAAGATTCCTCCCTTCCCCCCTCTCCCCCTCTAGTTAATATATCTTTAGAATCAATAAACTGGTTTCACAAATAACTTAAGGATAGCTCTATTTACTTAAAATTAACAAAACTATAAAAAATAAATAGTTATATTGGTTTTAGATTTATTGTATTTACCTGATCCTGGAATTTTTTTTTTTCTTTTCATTCCTTTTGTTTTATTGAGGAGAGGGAGGGAAGATAGGACAGGGCTAGGACATTTTTACTATATAACAAAAGGGAAAATTATAGGAACACTGCTATATAGGCAAAGAAAGATAGTCTTAGTTTTTAGTCATTTGACATTTCTTAGCAATTCGCACCTCTGTTTCCTAAAGAAAATGAATATACAGGAAATTTTGCCACTCTTAGTCAATGTTCTAACATTCCCTAAAAGAGAAGATCTTTATTTCATTTGATCTGGGTTCACATCTCAGGGTGAATATATTCTGTTGAGTGCGAGGTAGAATTGAAAGTGGAGAAAATATTAGAGGCTGGGAAAACTGAGAAGAAATGGGATTTGCTCAAATAATAGTTTGTTTAAGGAATTGTAGTTATTCTGTTGATTATCATGGAATTGTGTTCCCTGTCAACTAGTGAGAATAGAATTTTTTTATTAGGTAAGTGTAGTTTTTTAAAACATGGATTTTTCATATTTACCTGCCTACCAAAATGTAACAGACAATTTAAAATACATTATAGAAAAATATTTTGAAAATTTTTTATGATCTGTCATCATATATAACTTTAAGAGCATTATTGAAATACTTAGCTTCTTAGTGTTTTATGCATAAAATTTCACCATTTTCTTTTTCAGTCTTTATTTGTAGTCTTGACAAATTTGACACTGTTGACATAGGACTTTGCAAAAATTCTCAAGATATTGTTTTTAAGTGACAGTTTATTTAATGTTGAATACAAGATTGCACTGGTTTCAAATATTCTTTTTCAACTCCTTTATTCATCTTACTGTGTTACCAGAGCACTTGCCATCCTTCCCAGCCCTGTTAACACAATATTCCTCTATTCAGTATATCTATTTATGCTATTTTCTCCTCTTCCATTTCATTCTCTGTGGTATTTGCAGTGTGTTCAATAAACTTTCTCTTTTGTCTCAGCATACTTTCTGGCCCTTACTGAGATTTGTATCAATAGATGCTGTTTTTTTCCGAGTTGTCTTCCATGAAGGTTCAGCTATTATCAATCAGTATGTGGAAAACACACGAGCCTATGTCTCTGTAGTCTAATCGCACTTGTCACAAAACATCTCAAGTGGGATATCTTATCACCAACTCAAATATGTCCAGGGCAAATCTTCTCATTTTCTACCTTCTCCTGCCTTTGCCATAAAGTAGATGACTCTGCCTTATCACCATCTTTCTGAGTCTAGGAACCTCAGTCATTTTGAAAGTGTCATTGTCCTTTTGCTCCATCCATCTTTTCTAGCCTTATCCTGCTGTGTGATCCTAAGTAACATATCCCAAATCCATTCCTTCCTTTCATATCCACAGACTTAATCTGTACTGTGGATATCTCTTATTAGAAAATGAAACTTCTGCTTCACACCTCCCTCTTTTATGTCATCATCTAACTGTAATACTTCTCACAACTGCTTTATGAGTTGTGTTTTTTTTTTTTTACTTTGATCAAAGTACTTACCTTTTTAAGACCATTCGTTGGATTTAGAGAGGCAGTATGATAGAATGGGCCATTTTATTTGTAAAATACTATAGGAAAGTAGATTTTTAATGATACTTCTGATCTTTTGGTTCCAGGTTAATATTTTATGTATTTTGGGGGCCCAGAACTCTGACCATCTTGAAGTCAGGAATACTTGATATTGAATTTACTTCATGTGTGACCATAGTCCAGTTACCTAATATCCCTGCCTCAGTTTCCTGATCTTATAAAATATAGGTGATAATACCACCGATTCCCTCCTCTCCCTTGTCCTGAGGATCAAATGAAAATGGGACTGTATGTGAAGTGCTTTGCAAATTTTAAAGCCTTATGCAAAAAACCATCTACTTTTATAATTATCATCATTCTCTGTATATTATTTGCCTTATGGATAACAAACAAGCTTTGTATTTTTTACCATAGAGTCTTTTGTAAACCTTAAAATTCTATATAAATAAATTGTTATAATGATAAACTCTTAATTCACCTTAAGATAATATTCACTTAGTCCTGTTCTTCAACTGATTCCCTTTTTATTTTTTTTCTAAAGAGTTGCTTAAGACTCTTGTTATTATATTGCTCCTGCCTCCAAACCTTTTCTTAAGCTTAATTCTGCCACAATACTTACTTCCCTGACAATTTGCCAAACTCCTGAAATTCTGTTTTCCATGAAGGAATTAAAAAAAAGTTAAGTTCCTCCATATCTCTTCCTCTAGCTTTTCCTTGTCTGTTCATTACCAAATAAAATGTGTCTGCCTTTTTAAAATTTATAATCTAAAAATTTTAGTTTATCTGGTGTCTGCCCTTTATACTGTAAGTAAATAAAAAAGCTTAATTTCATTAATTTTGGTGCCTGTCCAGATGGCTGAGATTTTTTAACTTCTAAAATGATGTAGAAAAGTGGATTTTTGATGATATCCTCTGATCTTTCTGTTCTAGATTAATAGTTTATGTGGTTTTTTTTGGGGGGGGGCAGGGGAGGCTTGGAGAAGGTGAAAATTGACTTAAAATCTTGCTTCTTTTAAATAAAAACTATCATTCTTTATCTTAGGCAGCTTTAGGTATACTCAGCTATCTAATATTCTGCTAATTACAACTAGATGAAATTATGGAATATATAAGTGGTTAGGCTAAAAAAAAAAATTTGTCCAAAGAACATTATGAGGAATGAAATAAACCACGTAACAGTTTTATTAAATTAGAACTTTTAAAAATTATTTTTCATGTATATTGAATATGACACTATTCTAACCAGAATTTTTGATTAAATAATTTGTTCATCAGCCATACTAGATCATTTATTTTAAATTTAAAAAGTTAAGATATTAAACAGTATTCATTTCCTGAGAGAAAAGTTTTCCTTGAATTAGTACAAATATAAAACAATTGATGTTCTTATTTAAAAAGTAGTACATTGTTAGCATTTGAGTAACCAAATGTTTGTCTCTAAAATATCTAAATATTCATATTTTCCTTTAAAATCCTATCCAATTAGGGTAAAATTATTTTTTATCTTAAAAATATTGTCTTTAGTTACACTCATAATAATTGTTATAATTATCTTCCCACCATTTGTAAAATTGTTGCCTTTTTTCCCCTTTTAAATAAAAAAAAACCCTACAAATACTAAAAATTTGTTTTTGCTAAGAACTGACTTTTTAACATCTATAGAATAGCAGTATAGTTATTCCATTAAAGTTCTGCTATACTGCCTCAAAGGGTGATCTTGTACTCTTGAAGATCATAATATCGGAGCACAGATTCTAGTAGGCTTTATTTAAAGATCGATCTAATGATAATTGATTTGTTTGTCATCTTAGGACTACACTATATAAATGTAGAAAGACTTTTTACTATAAGGTTACCCATCAATTGGAGAAATTTCTGTCTATATTGGTAGAGAAAAGTAACCACTCTGAGGATGGAAATCTTGAGTCTTTCAGAATTTTGCTTATATACATTCTCATTTAATTTTGAAAATTCCTGTCAGTGGTATGAAAAAAGTTTACTTTTTTTTTTTCTTTAGGTAAATGAAAACTTTGCAATTGATTTGATAGCAGAGCAACCAGTGAGTAAAGTGGAAAGTCGAGTGATATCATGTGATGGTGGAGGAGGAGCTCTGGGTCATCCAAAAGTGTATATAAACTTGGTAATGTATCCTAATTTGTCCTTTTATTTGTGCTTATTTTTTAAAGTTAAGTTTTCTGTGATTGCTTTGTTCAAAATTCACCTTTATCACCTACCTGCCTGAGCTCATGATTTCTTATGGCAAATCTTTTTCCTAATCATTTGAAATTTCACTATCATCTGTTTACTTTATATCTCATCCATCAGACTAGGTACAGTTTTCTCTGTCTACCCTGCCTAAACTATTATTTTCAACTCTGCACCTCTATAGATATATACAACTACACAATCCTCTCCACTTTGCATATCTAATTAATTTGTTAGACTGGAAGATTTATTAGGGTCTATAAAGATACCAAGAAAAAGGTAAAGATAACAGGAAAAAACATTTTGTGGGATGGGAAGATAACAAAAGTTGGAGGGGGTATAGACAAATTGGGACACTAATTGTTGTTGGTGGAATTGTGAACTGATTCAATCATTTTGAAGAGCAATATGGAATTATGTCCAAAGAGTTAGAAAACCATATACACATATACCTTTTGACTCAGCAAAGTGCTTGGGGGATGTGATGGAAAGATGTAGGATGGAGAGAGTAGCATATAAAACTTTAGAAGTGAGCCCTTCGTAGAGTTTGATGTGCCTTTTTATGCATCAGGAATATATGCTAGTAAGGAGAAACATATTAATGCAGTTGAGAGAAGTGGAAAGATAATTGTTCAGGGAAAGTTTAGTTAATTTGTTTATAGGTCCAAAGGAAATGTGGAAGAAGTTGGTTATTGTTGGGGAAATGGAGAAGCAAGTACCCTTCACTTTCAAGATACAGCTATATATATATATATATATATATATATATATATATATATATATATATATATATATATGTATATATATATTTTTTTTCATGTTGCATTTCCTTAATTCCTCCCACATAGTGATGCCTTCTTTTTCTAATTAGATAGCATTTATTATGTATTTTGTATGTATTTATGTCATCTTGAGATTAAAATTCTTTCTTTTTTTATTTGTCTTTATATTCCATTGCCTAGTACATACTAATCACTTAATAAATGCTTGTTGATTGACATTGGTTTAGAAAGTTTTTACATTTCACAATTCACTTGAATTGCATGCATTTTGTATTATACCATCTCTGATTAATTTCTAAGAATGACTTGAAACATTAGCCATTGGAGTTGTTACATGGTAAAATGAATCAAGAAAACTTTTTTTAAAAAGCCTATAATCCTTTTCATTCTCCTTTGCTGGATATTTTTTGCCTATTCACTGGATAATTATCCAAGATTTTGTCTTGAGCCCTCTTCTCTTTTTCCTTTATGATCACTGGTTCTTAATCTGAGATCTATGAAGGATTTCAGAGGGCTCATAAACTTAGATTGGTGATGTAATCAATTATATCTTCTCAATACAGATGATTCTCAGAGCCTTAGGTATAGTCATAATCTCTATTGTGAGCTACAGTTTGGTATTACCAGCTGCCTTTTGGGTATTTCAAATTGGATAGCTGTAATTTAAAAGATAACTCCTTATCTTTCACAAAAATACTTCCCTTTTTTGGCTCAGATTTTATTTTTTCTTTATAATTAAATACTGAATGAGAAAAAAATTTCCATGTACACAACAGACCATAAAAGAAAATTCTGTATAAAACAATAGAATTTCATTTCAAGAAAACCTGCGTAAAAAATACTACTCATTGTTTTCAAAGCTGCCCATGTTTTCTTTGCTTCCTTGTTGCTTTTCTTTTGTTTTCTCTTGTGTGCTTTTTCGTTTATTCTCCCCAGGCTTCTCCAAAAAGGCTACAGTTAAATGTGGAGATAGATAAACATATGTGTGTACACATACACATATCTGTAAACATGTACATATACACACACACACACACACACTCATACACATATGTATAAGGCCATACTATTCTTTTTTCCTCCTATCATTTGTTTCTCTAAAGGTGAATAGCATCTTTGTTCATAAATCCAAGTCTTTCCTTCTTTTTCTAGATCAACCTGTTCATCATTTCCTGTACCACAGCAATATTCTTTTTCTGGATTCAAATAGCATTTTCCTTCATGTAATAGAATGACTTGGTTGCTCAAGTTGTTGTTAAAGTAATATTACTGTTAGGGTATACAATGTTCTCTTAGTTCTGCTTATTATATTCTTCATTATTTTGTGATGGTCTCTCCATGCTTTTCTAAAATTGAGCTCATGATTGCTTTCTTTTTTCTTTTCTTTTCTTTTCTTTTCTTTTCTTTTCTTTTCTTTTCTTTTCTTTTCTTTTCTTTTCTTTTCTTTTCTTTTCTTTTCTTTTTTCTTTTCTTTTCTTTTCTTTTCTTCTTTTCTTTTCTTTTCTTTTCTTTTCTTTTCTTTTCTTTTCTTTTCTTTTCTTTTCTTTTCTTTTCTTTTCTTTTCTTTTCTTTTCTTTTCTTTTCTTTTCTTTTCTTTTCTTTTCTTTTCTTTTTTTTTTTTGGCTGAGGCAGTTAGAGTGAAGTGACTTGCCCAGGGTCACACAGCTAGGAAGTGTTAAATGTCTGAGGCTGGCTTTGAACTCAGGTTCCCCTGATTTCAGGCCTGGTGCTCTGTCCACTGCGCCACCTAGCTGCCTGAGCTCATGATTTCTTATGGCAGAGTAATATTCCATCATGAACAAATTTGTTTAGCCATTTCCCTATTGATAAGCATACCTGCAATTTCTAGTTAGAACTATTATAAATAGTTTAGAACATTAAGGTTTTTTTTTTTTTTTAATTTTCCTTAATCATCTTAGGAAACAGACTTAATATTGCTGGGTCAAAGGGTATAGACAATTCAGTAACTCTTTGGGTATAATTCCAGATTGTTCTCTGAAATGATTGGATCAGCTCAAATACAACAATAGTGAATTCTCTCCAACATTTGTCACTTTGTCCTTCAGTCATTTAAGTCAGTCTGATAGGTGTAATATGATATCTCAAGATTGTTTTGATTTGTACTTCTTGAATCACTAATTACTTAGAATACTTTCTCATATGATTATAAGTTTTGATTTCTGCATTGAAAAGTAGCCTTTTCATATCCTTTGACCATTTATCAATTGGGGAATATCTTTCATTCTTATAAATTTGACAAAGTTCTTTTTTTTTTTTAATAACTTTTTATTGACAGAACCCATGCCAGGGTAATTTTTTACAGCATTATCCCTTGCACTCACTTCTGTTCCGGTTTTTCCCCTCCCTCCCTCCACCCCCTCCCCCAGATGGCAAGCGGTCCAAAGTTCTTTATATATGAGATGAGTAATCTTTATCTAAAGAATGGTTTATACATCTCCCTCTTCTCAGTTTTCTGTTTTCCTTCTCATCTTGGCTACATTTGTTTTATTTGTATAAAATCTTTTAAACTTAATGTAATCAAAATTATTTTATCTCACAAGATTCTGTCTTTTGTTTTCTTTTAAATTGTTCACTTATTCATAAGACTGAAAGGTAGTATGTCCCATATTCTTCAGATTTTCTTATATCTTCCTTTTTTTATATGAGTCATTTATTCCCAGAGTTTTCTTCTCATCTTCTTATTACTTTTGAAAAGTACCACTATCCTCCAACTATAATTCAGACTTGAAATGTCAGTGTAATTCTCAGCTACTCGTATTTAACCCATGAGTCCATTTTATTGGCAAATCTAGAAGTTTTTACTTTCACTATATTGCATGTTTAAGTTCCCTTTTCACTAATCCATGCGGCTACAACCTATATGAGGTCTTAATCACCATTTTCCTGAATTGTTGAAGGAGCCTCAAGTCTTTCCTTTTCCAATCTGTTCTCTATTGTCTTGGTAAAGTGATTTTCCTTAAGTCCATATAGGGCATTATATCAGCTTGTCCTTCTCCTTTTATTCAGCATCACCGATCTATTTGCCATAAGGGCAAATCAATTTAATTTTTTGTGTCCTACATAACTCCTTAAGGGTATATATTATAAGTAAGTTGTTTATGTTTGACGTGGAGTTTTAGTGTCAGGAGTGGCCTATACTGACAAAACATAGGTCAGGACCAAATACACACACACACACACACACACACACACACACATTGTTGTTTGCATAAAAGAATAACTGGTCATGTAAAGCTTTGTAAAATTAATATTTAATTACGAATTTTTAACTTATAATTATTTTGTAATATTTAATTTATAAAGTTTTTAGATTTTTTAATATATGAAGTAGCAAAATATTAGTGCCTGTGTTTAGAGTTTACTTTTCTTTTTTTTCAGGACAAAGAGACTAAAACTGGGACATGTGGGTATTGTGGACTTCAGTTTAAACAACACCACCACCACTGAAACCAATTATATTCTTTGGCTCTTGTACAATTCTCTGCATGTAAGGATCTTAGTATTTTTAAAAAATGCTTATTTAAGAATCACAACATACCCTTTGTTCTAAAAATATTCTATAAATGAAATATAATTGTTGAATATGATTTTAAATTTAAGATGCCTTTTTCCCCCATGGAATAGTCCTTGAACTGTATTATTTTAAATAAATATATAGCATTCAATTACTCTTTTAACACACTGGTTTGCTTTATTCTCTTTCAGGAAAAATGAAAACCTTTCTATCAGCAAATGTTAAAATAAAATTTCTTGCTTTTACCCAAAATTATGTATTGAATTATTGATAATACTTTAGAGATGATAAAGTAGTCTTATGTAATAGAGAGAGGGCATTTGACTTGGAATCAGAAAACCTGGATTTGGCTTCTAGCTCTGATGACTATTCGACTTATGATTGTAGACAAATCACTTAATGTCTCAGAGCTTCAGTTTCCATTTCTGTAAAATCTAGTTTTCTTTTATATCAGACATGACTATTTAAATATCAAGAACAGAAAAAAAAAAAGTTGAAATTCTAATGTATTATTATGTGTGTGCATGTCATCTACAAATGTATGTGGACACATAGGTGCTTAATATATATGTTATTTTATTGATTGATTGTACTAAATATAACATTATAGTAACAAAACTGCCTTGCTTTTTTGTCTCCTTTTGGATGTTAGCTCTTTTCTGTGTTTTTTTTTTTTTTAGTTTCATTGATGACTTTTTTTTTTTAAACATTCTTACTACAACTATCCAGTTCTTGTCCCCAGTAAGGGGAAGCTCTTCTTTGTGACAAATAGCTATAGCCAAGAAAAACTAACCGGTGCTTTGACCATGTCTGAAAATTGTATATTTCATTTTGTACATCTAGTCCATTGCCTCTTCCAGGAAGTAAAAAAAAAAGAAAAACCACAGCACACTTCACAAATTTTTGTTATTTTTATATAGGGATCATGCTAATTTTCTGTTTATTCTCATTTTATCATATGCTGAAGTGAATACTAAAATGAAGATATTAATGCCTAAATAGTTGATGTCCCGGTGTTGTGAGAAAAGCATTTGTAAACCTTAAAGTGTTATATAAATTTACATTATTCTAAAAAGCGTAAATAAAAAGTTACTCAGCTGAGGTATTCTGAAACTAAGATAAGTCCTCCTTCCATTATGATACATTATATCTAGTGGCATCTTATCTGCTGAAATGAAATAATGTTAGCCATTATACTTTTGATGCAAAAGAAATTGAAAAACACACGTGTCTTTGTGAATTTATATGCACAATTTATATTGACTTTTGCAGGATCTTGAATATTTTCCACTAGGAAAGAGGCATTTCAAGAAATACCAGACAATTGATGGTACATCTCATGTTAACTAAGACTTAGTACTAATGTATGATCTTTCATTTAAATCTTTATTTTCTTTTAGCTGATTTTGTTCTTGATTTTTTTAGAAGACATGAAATCTTCATAAAAATTTTATTAGTCTTTGAATTAGACTTCAGATTGGATAAGATAGAACAAATGGAATAAAATCTTTGGGCCAGGTGATTACAATAAATAATCTTGAAAAATCATTATAAACAGGAGATGGGCACAGAATTCTACAAACATTTCAATTTTCAGTAGTGTAGATTCTAATCAAAAAACAAAATTCTAGAAGATTTGGTTTGTGAGCATTAAAAAAGAAAGGTAATGATTAAGAGATGTAACACAAGTTGATAAGGAACAAGTTATGTTAAACTAATTTTATTTTTCATAAGTTTAGCAATCATATGAAAATTTTATAGATATTTATCCTGATTTCAGCAAAATATTTGATTAATTTCACAAAGGCTGTGTTGATGAAGGGAAGGGTAAAATGAAGGTGATGGATATTAGTGCATTTAAGTAAATTTGGAGCTGCTTGAACCAGCTTTCTCAAGAAATATTAATATTTTTGTGTCAGCCTGTAGGACATTTCTAGTGGTGCATCACAAGATTAAAATTTTAAGCTGGTTTAATGTTTTTATTTGTAACTTGAACAAAGGCCATTTTTAGCAAATTTGTATATGACCCAGTGCTGTAAAGAGTTACATGATGGTAGATAATAGAATCAATTAATTTTTACATAATATTCATAGACTTGTCTTATACTGGTTTTGCTTTTATCTTAGCCAAGGAATTTGCATATAGAAAGAGCTTAATAAGCATGTGACAAATTGAATAAAACCTAAAACCTACTAGAAACTTATGAAAATCGGCCAACTGAATTAACAAGGATGAATATAAATTTATCAATATAAAAATTGTACTTCACCATGCTTTACAGTACAATATATATTCATATAGTTGATTGAATGTGAAGGCCTTATATTCAGAAACTATTTTCATAGTTGTAGAATGTTGGAAATCTAGTTTGGCAGCAAGTTTACATGAAAAATTTCTGGGGAACTTAGTTGATCACAATCTTAATTCCATTTAATTGGACAGGCATTACAAAAATAATATATGTTAAGCATTTTTTGTATATTAAGTCTTTTGCTATTAAAAATTTTAAGACAAAACACTTCCAGTATTTAAGTTGTTTACATTCTACTTGGGGGAAGCAGTGGATAGATAAAAAAATATAAAGGAATTTGGTGGGATCAGTAGCAGTTCAGGAAAGGCCTAATATCAGAGGTGCCTACCGTGCTAATCTTCAAAGGGGATGTGTGTTTCTGAGGAGCAAAGTGGAGACAGAGCAATGCCAAATATGGATGACAACCTGAACAAAGACATGGAACTGGAATATCATGTACAGAGAAGAATAAGTAGTCAGTGAGTTTTGCTGGAACACATGGAGAAAGGAATAAGCCTGGAAAGCTAAGCTGTAACGATATGGTAAAGAGTTTTAAATGCCAAATCAAGAAATTGTTTTGTCTTAAAGACAAAACTGAAACTTGAGCAGGGAAACATGATCAGAGTATTGCTTTATGAAAATTATTTTAGTGGCTCTATGAGGAGAACTGGAGAAGAAAGGGCCTGGATACAAGGAGTGCCATGAAGTAGTTTTTGTAAAGTCCTGACAGGTGATAAGCGAGGGTAGGGGCAGGATGTAAGGAAGGAGAAAAGATAGATGTTTTGGAAGTAGTAAAACCTAATAACCAATTTCATATGCCTGTGTCAGGAGAAAAGAAGTGAAGACTTGTGGGAAACAGATTGTAAACCTGGGTGAATAGAAAGATGCATCTGTAATAAGATAGATGGGAAGAGTGGATTTCAAGGAGGGAAAAACTTAATTTTTTTCTTGTAGAAAAAGATGAGACTTACTCTGTAGGATAGAAGCATGACAGCTGGGTGCAGGTTGCAAGTGGAATTTGATGCCCACTGAAAGAAAAAGTTTTTAACAACTAACACTGACTCATAATTGAGTTGTCTTAAGGAAGTCAGCTTTTGGCTTTGTGGATCTTATGTGTTAATTGTTTTAATTAATCAGTATCTTCAACTGGTTCTTAAGAACATTTTAAATGCTTCTATTCAGCTTTAAAGACCAGATTTATTTTTCTTTTTATTCTATTTGGACAAAAATTATTTCAGATTTTATAGATTTTATGTCTTTTTCCATGTGACCACAATTCTTGTTTTGTGTGTCAGGTTTTTTTGTTTTTTTTTAAGTAGACACTTATTAATTGAATTGGGTATTTCATAGAAGAAAAACCTGATAATAAAGTAATATTCAGTTATACTTGCTAAAAGCAGAGTACTTTGTGAAATTCAAATTGCAAGGTATAAAATTCTCTTTTATTCTCTTTAGATTTTTTTTAATAGAAAGGTAATATCGCCTTGTAATCTTTATAGCCATTATAATCCATCTTTATAGCCATTAATAATAACCAGTTATCATTACTGTGACTAGATTTCTGAATCATACACACATCCCCTCCCCCCCAAAAAAAAAGTCTGCAGCTGATCCATCACTTTTTAAGTGAGTGTATCTGAGTGTTCCTCTTTTACTTTTTGAATAGGCAAAATGTGTGTGTATGTGTGTGTTTTGTGTGGACTTGAATAAAATGGTTTGTGCTTGAAGTCAGATCAACTTCCTAGTTTTGGTTTTCCCACAATGGACCCTTTCCTCATGGGAAGAGCTTTCTAAGAATTTAATTTGTGACCTAGATACTCTTTGAAGGAAACATCTTATGTCTGTAATTCTTTTAGGGCCCTTGTTTCCCTTTTCCTTCAATCCAACTTGCCTTTTAACTTCAGTGACATTAGCTATCACATTCTTGTTTTTATTTTTTTTAAGGTATTTACATAATTTGGTTTAATGTATTAAACATTAAAATGTGCAGTATGACTAAGTGTTGAGAGAGATACAAAGTTGAAAGAATATATAGCTTCTGCCCAAAAGCTATAGGGGGCATAAAATGCACAGATAATTATGAATTATATGAATACTGAAGGTAAGGAAGGAGTAATAGCAACAGGACATGTGTAATAAGGGGAGGCTTCATAGAAGAGGAGGCATTTGAATGGGCATAGGTATGCAGAAATCAAATAAGATGAAATTCTATCAAACATTTAAAGAATAATTCCAATGTCACATTAAACTGATTCATACTAACTATGGAAAAGATTTGATCTGTAGACATATGTTATATTACATGCAAAAAATAAAGGAGTAATACAGAAGTAAAGGAGCATAATTTTGTTGGATCATTCAAAAATCCTAAAAAGACTCACTTTTTAACAAAAACTGTTAAGTAAATTAGAAAGAAATCTGGCAGATAATCAGCATCTTGCACTGGATACCAGGATATATTCTAGATGGATGCACAATTTGACATAAAAAGTAACAGCATAAGCATGTTAGAGGAGAAACAGAAACATTGCCTCATATACATGAATGAGAAAGAATTCATGATTGAATGGGATAGAGAGGAACACAGAAGATAAAGTTGGCAATTTTTTTAAAAATCAAAAAAAGTTTTGCACAAATAAAGCTCAATGAAATTAAAATTAGGAAAGAAATGCTAATTGGAAAAAAATTTCTTTGTTCTTCATAATTTCATTTCCAAGATAATTAAGAAACTCATTCAGATTTATGACAATACATTCCTTAAGTTAAATGGACAAGGGATATGAACAGATGGTTTTCAAAAGAAGAAATCCAAGTGACCAATAAAATGTTGCTTCTTGTTGGGTCATTTTTTCAATTATGTTTGACTTCATGACCTTATTTGGGAAGGATACTGGAGTATTTTGCTTATTTATTTTATAGATTAAAAAAAAAGTCAAGTGATTTGCTTAGGGTCACAAAGTTAGTGTCTGAACCCAGATTGAAACTTAAGAAGATAATTCTTTCTGACTTCAGGTCCAGCACTCTATTCACTGCACCATTTCATTGAAAAATGTTACAACTTACTAATAATTTGATTCAAATTAGAGGAACAATGAAGTTCTACCTTGTACCCATCAGGTTAGCAAAGATAACAGAAGAGGGAAATAACAGATATTGGAGGGGATATGTAAAAACAAACACATTAATGGGACTGTGAATAAATACAACTATTCTAGAAAGA
The DNA here is from genome assembly GCF_016432865.1 of Antechinus flavipes. Lineage (NCBI taxonomy): Eukaryota > Metazoa > Chordata > Mammalia > Dasyuromorphia > Dasyuridae > Antechinus > Antechinus flavipes. The sequence continues at coordinate 383,795,389 of NC_067398.1, forward strand.
AATTCCAAATTATCCTCTCCACCCAAACACTCAGCATTTTCTTTGACCCATCTAGAATACCTGTAAATCCAAAGAAATCAAAGAGAAAAAAGGCTCATTTACAGAAATACTTTGAAACATCTTTTTTTTTTTTGTCCCAAATTGGAAACTAAAGGAGTGAATGGGGAAATGTGAAAATTATATGAATAATGAATATTACTACTATGAGAAATGGTAAAATGTAGAATTTCAGTGAAAATTGGAAAGACATGAATGAATTGAATGAAGTGAGCAGAATTAGAAAAAAATTGAGTAATGATAGCAAAGAAAAAATACCTTTGAAAGATTATATAATGATCAATGAAATGATAAATCATGATTCCAGGAGACCAAAGATGGGACAATACATCTGCCTCCTGTTTGAAGGGTGTTGTTATTAAAATAAATGAGACATTTTTTTGGATGTGGCTAAGTATACTTTTGAGGATTTAATTTTTCTTTTAAAAACATTGTTCAATGGGGAGGAAGAGGTAAATGCTTGTAACTTAACTTTTAATAACTTTGAAGAAAATTATTAATAATGATTGGGGGAGAGAGAAGACATTCTATTAAAAAAGTTAAGCAAAGGTATGGAAACCATAAGAAAACTGAGTATATAATTCACCTAATATGAGATATGCTATTTCCTCTAAGAAACTTCCATAACCATGTCAGTTTATCGTAAATGCAATATGCTCAAATTTTCATAAGTTAATTATCACAATTTGTGTATCAAGTAACCCATTTCTAGAATCACAACATGCATTCTGACTCATTATTAAAAATAAGGCCGAGTCTTGACCCTCAGGTTCAAATGGCCTAAAAGGGTTTATATAATATTGGCAAATTATCCTAATATAAAAAATAGAATCGTGATATTTTAGATCAACAAAATGAGGAAGGAGAGAATTCAATTTTGTTTACTTGAAAATGCACTGCCATTTTTGAGATGACCAACATCTTAGAATGGTTTCAGATTTTCTGCTTCCTTATCAGTACTGCTGCTTCTTCCTTTTCCACAATCAGTATTTCAATCCTGGTGTCTATACCAAAGGAAATGACATTCTTAAGGTCACCCTATGGAATGATACTACATGCCAATGTAGAAATTATGAATTTATGTTAGGGTGTAGCTTAGCTGAACTGTATGAGTCTGTGACCAGATTGAAAATTTTTATAATTAGGCAGGCCAGGTTCATAAAGGCATGAAATAAAAAGAAAAACATGTTTCTCCCTTCAATTTGGCCAGGAAAGGAGATTATCCCTGAATAAATATACAATAGTTGAATAATAATTTGCATCTGAATTTAGAGATGTTATTGGTGATATCTACTATTTAATCTGAGGACATAAAAATGGAAATCGCTATTTCTAAGGGATAAAAGAGAATGAAAACATTAAAATAGAACCATTCAAATAGTGATATTTCTTTAAATAGAACAGAATGCTACTAGAGGAGAAATTGAAAACCTATAGCCTTAGGGCTTTGAGTTTTCATTTAGAGATACCTTCTGCTTTTCAGAAGAGAAAGCTTTTTGTTTCATCTAATAAGTAAATCTAATAAGTTCCATCTAATAAATAAAACACTTAAGCAGTATACTTTTAAGCTTAATAAGTTGGTTATCCCAATTAAACTAGCATATTTATAATAGTAAGTTCTTGTCTTTCTGCTGGAGTGGGTTACTGTCTTTAAGCACATGAGAAATTTGAGGGGGCAGAAATTTGTTTCGATAAGTGAGCTTTTGAAGGGGTCAGTGTTTTGAGAGAAAGGGACATGAGACTAATATATCCAGCAAGCTGAATAAACTACCTTCCAATTTTCTTTTGCAATTTCTTATTGTAAGATGTTGCAGCCTGCTCAGGGCTGCCATATACCTTCCCATTGTCTTTTGGTGGTTTCAGTTTAAATTCTTTGGAGGCTGTAATGTTTCACAACTTAAAGATGTTCTATTTAATAGCTTTTTTTTTTTTTTTTTTTTTTTTTTTTTTTTTTTTTTTTTTTTTTTACTGTGTCCTTTGTGTATTATGCTCAGGAATGGGGGAGATATTTTAATAGTTCTGTGATCTCATAGATATGGATGCTTCCTGCAGAAGTAAAGATCGCAAACCATCCATGTCTTCATTCTATATATGTTCTCTTATAACTCTTCTATAGTGAGTTAGTTCAACATATCCTCATATGTTGTCTTCCTCTATTTAATTTTTTTTTTGTCTCATGGATATCTTTCATAATCTGGTGAAGCCTATGAAATCTTTATCAAAATAGTGTTTTTATATGCCCGAAATAAAATACACAGGATTATAAAAAAACCAGTTATACTGAAATATAGTTATAAAACTATTTTTGAAAATGAGTTCATAGGACCCCACATAGAGAATTCTTACTCTAGATCTTTTAACATTTCCTGGGCAACAGTATAGCATTTAACTTGTCCATCTGTTACTTCTTCCTATTGCTGTATGAATATGACTTTTTCTAATCATGTATCTTTTTGATAATACCTTTTATATTACTTCCTACTCACAACTTGTTAGTAATATCCTTGTATATTTATGTCTGCCATATGTCTCTTCTGGATGATCTGAAATTCTGATTTTTTGGAAATTATGTATCTGGTATTATATTTAATATGATTTTAGTCACATAAATTTTAAACTAATTTTTAATATACTAATCATATATTAATTATTTCTAATAATATTGCATCAATGGAAGAAGGTTAAAAAGATGGATTTTTGTTTTAGGAAGAAGCTTGCAGTCATTTAAAGTACTTTTTAATGTACTTGTAGTACATTTAAAGTACAATTTTTCAAGTGTAATCTTGCTCTCTTTCTCATTGTATTAATATGAAAAAATTTCTCTGCTCTAATCATTTCCCAAAAGGTTGTTTCTGCCCTGGTTCTTCCTGGTAGCCCACATCTTTTTTTTGTAATTTGTTAGGTTAGAAAATTGCATCTCCCATGTAAGCTCATGAATTGATACCTCCTTGCCCATGACAACAGAGATAGTAATAGAAAGAATAAAATAATGTATTGGAGAATGTATTAATGTGGAGTAGGAAGATGAATCCAAACTGTTAATAAGTAGAATATTCCAGTTGATCACTCTCATGTCCCAACATGGTAAAAGTTTCAAAAGTATCAAGCTATTCTGCAGTCTTCTTTAGAATCAGGATCTTTCTAGCTTTCTTAACTTCCTAAATACAGCTATCTTTTTCAAATCCACCAAGATGCTGGTAAATATGTTAGAAAATCATTCGAAGATTCCCAAAATTACTGGAGTGGTCTTATGTCAATAACATCTGATGTTATTTATATATATATATATGCAAATATCTATATATAATGTCTCATAGTGGGCAAAG